>NC_134855.1:155659004-155816504 GCF_049852395.1 Peromyscus maniculatus bairdii
AAAAACAAAAAACAAAAAACAAAAAAAAAAGCAACAAGTACTAGAATGTGCCAGGTACTATGTCAGTAATTCACAACATTATTTGTTGAATGCTTTTTGTGTAATTCTGTAACAAACTGATAAGGTATTTTTGTTCCATGGGTTGAAAAATAAATTGATTCTGAATTTAGCTAGAGGATATTATGTGTCAGATAAAAGCTGGTAGTGAAAAACTAAATTCAAGAAAACTGATGACTCCAACACTGTTTTTAATCACTGTTATGATGCCTCCTACTTAAATTATGATAAATCATTAACACAGAATATTAATATTTTAAGAACTATTTAAGTCAATACCTTTTCTTCTAATTAAAAGATAGTATGATTCATATTTTTATCAATTTTATATCCAGAGTTTCCCTGAACTAAAAATTCCTCCCCTAAAATACTTGCTAAAAGTCTTTTAAGAATGCATAGCACTTACATGTGTTGATTAAGAGTATTGGACTTCGCACAGTGTATCTGTCTGTATCGGGAACAATCATTGATGCTTCAGACATTTTCTTTCTGCTAGGTGTAGTTATCTTAAACCATGAGAAAAAGCCACAATAAAAACACATTCTGTTTAAACATTAAATATCCGACAATTTTATTCCAATGTTTTGCCTTGACTACATGCAAAAGGTTAAGTATTTTTAAGTAAATACAATATTGCACAAGTTTCTGTTTTAGGCTGACTTATTTAAATGGTTTTATCTTCATGTTTGATAATGACAAAAATACTGTTTTAAAATATTTATAGATCACAGTGGGCTTATACAATATAGTACCTTTATATACTAGCTGAAAATATTTTATAGATATTTAGCTAACAATTTGTGATTTCCAACATTTCATGACGATGATGTTTGCATGTATAGGTATTTAAAACTATTTTGAATACTTTCAAAATGTCAATCATTTCTCAGTATTTTCCCTCATTTACTGTCATTTAAAGTAATAGGAATTCAGAGCCACCAATTCTAATAAAGGATTGGATTGCCCCACATCACTAAACTAAAAGTAACAGAAATTGATAAGTAGAAGTAGGGAATACATGGGATACAAGTTTCAGAGAGTGACACATAAATAAGATGATTCGATGTATGAAAAAGAAAAGAACCTAAAAACTTAGGACAGTTTAAGGTTGTATTTTATGTTAGAACCACAGCAAAGATATGATTTTAAAAAGCACTAAAGTAGCTATTCTATGTATCTGCAATTTAGAATTTACAAGTGCGCTATAGATATCACTCTTGCTATGGCTATCGCTCTGTATAAATAAAATGCTGATTGGCCACAGCCAAGCAGGAAGTATAGGCGGGACAAGCAAAGAAGAGAATTCTGGGAACAGGAAGGCTGAGTCAGGAGACGCTGCTAGCTGCCGCCATGAGTACCAACCTGTAAGTTACTGGTAAGCCAAGAGCCATGTGGCAAGGCATAGATTTATAGAAATGGGTTAATTTAAGATGTAAGAACTAGATAGTTAGAAGCCTGAGCCATTAGGCCAAACAGTTTAAATAATATAAGAGTCCGTGTGTTTATTCTATAAGTGGGCTGCGGGACTGCCAGGGCTTGGCGAGACCTGGAGAGAAACTCTCCAGCTACACAAGTATACAACATAACAAACATGACTTGCTGATTAAAATTAAAATACTTGCTTCTGTTTGCATTTGTAAAAGATGGGACAAAAACTGAAATGCTAGGTCAGGGGAATACTGTATCCATTCTAGGTGCCTTTGCTCTCTTTCCTTCAGCAGTGACTGATTTGTGGTAGTTTAATAAGGTAACTCACTCAACACCATGTTTACCTCATCCTGGCTGCTTGTTCTGTCTTCCTGGTTGCTGCTGTTGTCTTGTTTTGGAGGATTTGCAAGGCTCTTTGGGAGTTTGGATTTCTCTTTTAGATGATAGTCTTCTTTGACTGAAGATGGTTGACTTTCTGGCACTAGAATCTGTTGAATTTAGGATGCAGAAAATTTGACTTTAAAAAACCTCAAGACAAATGAATATCTCAAAAATCACTATATTTTTGCAAAGCTTCTGTCCCTCTTACATTCACACTATCTTCCTTTACTAGGCATTTTCTAAATTTCACAAAATGACCCAACAAAACAATAACCTTTGCAAATAAGCTCTGCTACTCACAGTTCTAATTTTTAAAATAAATTGTAGTTTTTAATAATCCTTTATTCTATAATGAAATTATCATTAACTAAAATATTTTATTACAGAACTATTTATATTGAGACCATTTGCTTTCACATAATCACCCTCTAAAATTAGCTTTACCACTGTATTTTTATTTAGTGTTGAATAAAAATTAAATAAGTCAGAGACATACCTGTGATCCACTTGCATCAAAAAGTATATGAATAGATGTTTTGGCAACTGAAATGCCTTGTTTTCTGGTAAATTCCTAAAATTCAATTCAAAGTGATGCTATTGTCTTTCTATTTAATGCACTTATCTCTTACCCATTTTCTTCCACAATTTCCAATTATCCCCCACATCATTACTATGCATACATAAATGGTCTAACTTAAGAGCACCTCAATTTCTTAGTGCTATCCAGTCTCAAGTTTTCCATTTTGCTGCCTATGTAAAGGTCCCTTACGAATATATATCTTTGACATATTTTTTTAAGAGAGAGTTTTGTTAGGTAGTCCAGCCTGGCCTTCAACTCACAAAGATCCACCTGCCTCCTGAATATTGATGTGCATCACACCTAAGCCTGGCATGACATAAATCTTTTACATTATCCAAATTTGTTAAGAGAGTATCTCCCTAAAATGTTCCATAAACTGTCACCTTATATTTTCAGTTAAGCAGTGATGGCTTATATAGCCTTCCATAATACTATTTCTCCATAAGCTATTTCAAGTCCAATCTCCATAATCATGCTTTGCACTATAACTCTCGATGAATATTCTCCAGTTTACATAATTTTTCCATAGGTTAACTATATACTTCTATCATTTCTATAATTCTCAAAATGTTTAATATTTTGAAAATGTTTTATTTCAGTCTTGAAATACATAGTGGTAACTCATCAAATGATTTAAAGCAGCTACTGCCAGCTGATTCTGTCATTTGAGATACTTTATAAAGGCATCACCAAGAATATGACTTAATGAGCCAATAAGAACTCCACTGTACAGCTTAAAAATCACATTATTTGTTGGGTGTTCATGCACATGTGACGAAGTGCACATGTAGCAGTCAGAGGACAACTTGAGAAACTAGTCCCATCATTCCAACAAAGATGGAAACTGGGGATCAAACTTTGGTCTTCAGGCTTGGTGGCAAAATGCCTTTATCCACTGAGCCATCATGCCAGCCCTTCACAGTATAATTGTAAAGAGCTAAAATCTATGCCATTTTAAGATTTTGATAACAGAAAAAGCAATGAAACATATAGCCCCCAACAGTTTGTAAAACCATGATAATACTATTTGTTGAAGGAGATTTTAAAAGCTTACCTACCTTGTACTTATTTCCACCAAAAATTTTTTTAGCCACATTGGTGATTTCTAATGATGCATCAAAATACAAAAGTAACTCTTTCCCTTCTTTCTTACTAATTCTTACTATATTTTTCAGAGTTATAGTCAATAGCTTCTTTGATTCTTTTACTGTATATAGAAAACAACATTAATGATAATATATTAATCTCTATGATACTAGTAGGTAACTATACTTTATATATGCAGCAAACTGAATCAAAATTCAAAGTTTAAAATTGGATGTTGTTTACTCAGCACAACTACTAACTATACAAACAAATCTGTCAACTTATATTTCAGTTTCAGTGTCCTTATCTATAAGTCATATTACAATGCCCTAACTATTAAGATAGGTCCCTGGGATAGTTTCTAAGCCCTAGTGAATTCTTAAAATATTCCATGAACATGCCTGAAAAAGCTGCTTCCTTAAAGAAAATAACTTGAATTTATAATTACATTACTTCTAGCTATCACCATATATACAAAGATCTCTGTTAAATCAACACATTGACTGTTAATAACATTTTGATAAAAATTCCTGAGTATTATGGAAAAGGATGTAATCCTCATCCTCAAGGAACATTTCAACTCAATAAAAAACATCATACTTTAAGTCCCAGTTGTATGAGGTGTCCACACTTGATACTCCAAGGAAATATAGAGAGCCAACCTAGCAAATAATGAGTTTGCCTGTATTATAGAGTAAATCCCCAACATCAGCAGCAACTGTGCTCTGGCTTACCTCTGGTGAGGCTCCTATTATTAGCTGAGAAGCCTCCCCACCTGTCTCCCAGAGAATACTTTTGGGCCAAAGGAAAACAGACCACTCAAAGTAAGTAATCTTATTTCTACAATCATGTAGGCGACTCTGCAATCTGCCCTAAGGGGCAAATATTTTTGCAAAGAATAGATTTTTAAAACTCTTACCCAAATACAAAATGCCTTTCTTTTGTACATATGTGGCATTTTCCATAGTAATGGACTTTGTTGGTACTAAGAAATAGCAACTAACAAAAGTCCTGCTATGTTTCTCACCACAATAGTACAGTTAAGAATTTTAGTTCATGTGAGCCCAACCTTAAATTTTCATATTACAGAGGTAAAAACTGACGTGGCTCTAAAGACATTATTTCATGTTTTGATGAAAAATACCAATGCATTTATAATCTTTATGGGTTTTTAGTAATAATTGTTCCATGATTTTAATCTGCATTTGACTTGCTCTGTAGTTTACTGAGTATCTATTCAATGCAGTATTTTCTTCTACTACAAACCAACAGCATTACAATTATAATTTTGAATAATTCTTTGTACAAAGATTCATCTATATGAGTTGTGACCATCAATACAGTAATACAACTTTGTTTACTTTACTTTACTGATTATTTTGTTGAGATTTCTGACATTTGCTCTGATGTCCTGAACTGTATTATAATTTACTTTGCTTTTTAAAATTAGTAAACTTACTAAGATTGGAAAAAAAAACTTGTTTGGTTTCTTGCTCAGATATCAATAGGTTTGGCTTTATAACATGTCAAGATATTATTATATGATTCCAGTATGAATGTAATAAAGTGCTTCATCTGCAAAATCATTTAAAATGACTTTTAAATCCATATATAAACAAACTAATATTTAGTTTTCTCATTAATCACCATGTCATGGTAATCAAACTAGGAACAAAGAAAGGGGACAAATACAAAATACATAAGAGGTAGAACTAAGAAGAGGAGGAAAGTGGTAAGTTAGTGGGGAGAAAACAGTCAATGGCTTTAAAGGCTGACAAGATAGAGCAGATGATTGCTGCCAAGCCTGAGACCCTGAAACTCAAAAGCCTCAGCACCCACATAGTGGAAAGAGAGAACCAACTCTCAAAAGTTGTCCTCTGACCTCCATGTGCACCATGACACTCACACATGCTCCTAACCCCCTTCTACTATTAAACATGCAATAAAATTCCCCAAAGAAGAGATTTCCAAGTTTTAAAACAAAGAGTAGCTTCTTTATTTGGGGTTAAGAAAGCAGTTTTTATCATACACCATTTGTTGGGAAATAAAGAAACTCTTTAGGATAAGATTATGAGAAAAGTAGTGCTCACTCTACATTTGGAGCTCAGCTGAGAAATTTTTAAAACACTTAAAATGTAGTCACCAGTGTCAAATGTGGGGAAGACAATGTAAGAACACATGTGTGTGCGCACACACAGACACACACACATACACACACACACAAATTTTAATTAGAGGAATTAAGAATCTTGACAGTAAAAACTTTAGAGATGTACAACAGAATATAACAGAACAGAAATTAAGAAGGTAAAGAAAAATGTAATAACTATTTTTCTAAATTGGCTATGAACAGAGAAAGAACAAGAAGAAACCATAGGACCAATCCAAGCTGACTTTTTGTGGCCTTATTTATATTCTGAGGAAAGAGATATTGAGAGAATATATGAATTGCTGGAGTAAATATCTGGAAAACATGAAAGATGAACCCAGATACAAGGGGAAACACATCTCTCTAATTTCCAGACATAGAAAATGGTGAAAAGATACTTGTAGATGAAAGTGTGAAAAGCTGAAATGTACAACCATTTTTGGCTGAAAATTCATATTTTTGTGAATTACTACATAGTAGTATAAAAAAGGGAAAAACTATCTTGAAGACAGATATAAAGACTAACATAGCTACCACTGAGAGTACTAGGCAGCTAGGGAGACAGTTCCATCAGTGAAATACTTTCTGGCGAAGCACAAAGACCTGGGTTCAATACTCTAGCTATAGATATGGAGAATATTATCAAATAGCAGGTAGGCCAGAGTCTTAAGTCAGAAATGTCTACCTCTGTGTAAGATGCAGTATTTTGTTTCAGGACAATGTTTTGCTAGACCAGAAGGATTTTTTTTTAAAAAATTCATATGTCTAAAGGTATCAGAGTTCTGTGCATATACATGATCTCCAGCCCTGTGTTCCCTAGAGACATCTTTGTCATTCTGATTGTGGGCTTAGGAAGAGAAACTGCTAGAACAAATAAGACATTAAACATAAATTTACCAGTAAGATTCAGAGTTAACAAACATAAAATGTGGACTTTAAAGGAGCTGGACTATGTTCTGAGCAGCAAAAAGAGATACACAAAAATAGTTATTGAGCTCTGGTAGGCTTTTCATATCTGATTTTTCTGGCTAGGACTTCCCTGGGTGCACATGTGCCAAAATATGCTGTGCCTCCTGATTATGTACAATTATTAAGTAATATTTAAATTATTTTAAAGTGAGTTAATTCTCTAACTACCTCACTGGCTTAGATGCAAAATGCTTCCTGAAACAGGCCAGCCTTAAATACATGATCAGTTCCCCACTTACAATGTATGCTAGAGTTTGGACTAAATGGCTGGTGAACTGAGCTAGAATTTTCTATATACAATTTTCTAAATACAATGTCAATCATAAAGTGACTTGACAGGAAATAAGTACCAGTATATCACTGGAATTAAAGAAACAAAAGACTTTAGAAAAAGGCCAAAGACAATTAAGATACTATAGCTTAATAGATAGGTGATTAAAATTTAAAAAGATAATTTCAGGAGGTAATTCTGTAAAATAAATTATTTAAGATATAAATGAAAAACTGCCAAAATGTTCTATGGTATGACTATGGTTCACTGTCACTAAAACTCAGGTTGAAAATTCCTCATTCTGGCAATGCTGATGGATGGCACTCAGTGGCAGATGTTTGGCTCATGAACAGATTAATGTCTTCTCAACTTTAATGGAGTTACTATAGACAGTTATATAAAGGTGAGTTCAGGTTCCTCAAATTACTCTTGCCACATGATAGCCTGCTTTCCACCATAAGGCCCTTTGCCAGAAATTAAACAAGTACTGCTGCAGCTTGATCATGAGACACCCACCCTCCACTGCTATCAGCCAAAATTAACTTTTTCATATGTTATTTATTACATTCAGTCATGAGTATTTTGTTAAAAAATAGGAAACAGATCAAGACAAGGTATAACATGTTATGGTGAGAAAAAGGAATGTTTTTACCACTCTCCTAACACCAGAAATAAGGCAAAATGTTTATTTTCATAATTTCTATTAGCAATGCAATGGTAGTTCTTACTGCTAGAACAGTGAGGCAAGAGGATTTGACAAAATTGAAATTATTTTCTTAAAGTGATTAGATTTTAATCTGTGTATGTGTACGCACACATACATGAATAGATGTGTGGGTTATCTAGGCACAAATGCATGGCATGTATGTAGAGGTCAGAGAACAATTTCCAGGGGTAGGTTTTCTCTTTCCATCATGTTAGGTCCTGGGGACTCAAACTCGCTTTGAGGCCAGTGCCTTTAGCCATTGAACCATCATCTTGCTGGCCCAGAAACTGAATCTCTTACATACAGACTAAAAACCTAAACCACTGAGATTACTTCAGCCAATACTTTAGACATTTCTAAACTTGAATAGGTATGTAATTACCTCTGGTATAACACAAGCACTGTACTCCTTAGCCATTGGCCCAAGAAAAATAAATTATAGACATACAGATTATACAATATTCACAGCAGCATTTCATAAGAGCTAAAACTCGAACATTCCAAATCCCAAAAGTTCTCTGGGCATGGATTAATAAACGGAGGTATAGCCATTCAGTGGAATACTATCCAGCAATAAAAAGAAACCATTGATACATGCCACAACATTGTAGCTAAAACAAAAGTTTGAAATAACAAACAGAAAACTGTTATATAGCATATGATTCCACTTATATGAATTCTAGAAAATATACACATCTATTTTAAAAGAAGCAGCAGTGACTATCTAAGGCTTAAGTAGCAGAAGAAAGGTTTTAAATGAACAAGTACAAAGATGATTGGAGGGATGGACATTTACTAACTTCAATTACTCATGATGGTTTCATATACAGACAGGAATTCTCATTAGCCTGCTGAGCATGATGCAGGGTATCCACCAGGACATTCAGCTAACACATCACTTTTATAGTAAGTTGATATATCTCCTTTCCCCAAGCCACATTCAAGAAGTCTGCAAGATAGCCACTTTGTACTACCTCTATTCAAAATTGTACTGGAAGCTTTCTCCATTTCCATAAAGAGGAAAGGGGTAAGGAAATGGAGGAGAATATAACAAAACTTTCACTATTTGAAAACAACATAAGTAACTGATTCAACTCCCTCAGGAATATACATAGGTATCATAATTTAACAGTTAACTTGGCAAGGTTGTAGGATATAAGGAAAGTATCTTTTTTAAACCATTATTTTACATACCAGTAGAAAATATCTGAACATGA
Source organism: Peromyscus maniculatus bairdii (assembly GCF_049852395.1). Classification (NCBI taxonomy): domain Eukaryota; kingdom Metazoa; phylum Chordata; class Mammalia; order Rodentia; family Cricetidae; genus Peromyscus; species Peromyscus maniculatus. The sequence goes on from NC_134855.1 coordinate 155,667,849, forward strand.
AATTAAAGATTGTGTTTATCATCATAAAAGGCAAAATTGAGTATTTGGGAATAAATTCATTAAAATATCTGTAAGACATATATTGAAAAATATAAAATACTTTTTAGAGGAGTCCAGAACCCAAATAAAGAAGAACTGCATCTCTGTGATCTGAATTCTAGTTCTAGTATTCCCACACTGACCTACAGTCACAATTCCAGGAAGTTTTCTGGAATGATTAACAAAACCTTTTTAAATGTATATGGATAATCCAAAGGCCTTGTTTCTGAAAACTTGACAACATCAGAAAATAAATTAGCTGTTTCTGTTAAGCATGAACACAAAATGCTGAAACACTGTGGTACTGGTACATAATATGTAAATAGATCTAAGGAATATATAACAGCAGCAAGACACAAGCCTACTCTTAACAGAGCCAGGACTTAACAGATGAACCACAGAGGGCAATAGTCAGTGGCACAGCATGTGACCAGGAAAACGAACTCAGAGAAATTAAAGCCATTTCAGCAAATAATCCTAGACTAGCCATATGTTCACACAATCACCTATAATTTATGACAACTCAAACAAAAATTAATTTGATTTAGATCACCAAAACTTTAGCACAAAAGCTAAAGCCAAAAGTCAAACAGAAAATCACTGTGACTAAGGACTAGAAAAAGTGACAAATACACAAGGAAAACAAAACAGACCTGATCAACTAGATCCCAAATTTAAAAGCCTGTCTTTGCTCTACAATCGCCCCCTCAAAAAAAAATGAAGCAAGATACAGACTAAGAATATGTTCACAAAAGTTATGTGTCAAAGAACTGGTATTCTAGGATACACAACAGCTTCAAAATTGAATTAAAAGACAGTTCAGCAAAAGACAGAAAGTGCTTAAGCAGATGTTCTACAGAGGACAGCACAAAAAAACAGCAGAGAGTTCATGTATTAAAAAGTACTCACCATCACTGCTCATTAGAAAAAATGCAAATTAAACCATGATATATGTACACACACACATACATATACTTATATATTGTGTATACACATATTTTCAATGACTTAAGCATGAGTTAACTTACTATGACCTTCTACTAGATGTCATTAATGAGTGTTGCAGTGCTAGCTAACCCTCTCACAGGAATGGAGAAATAAGGTTTTTGGATTTAATAAAACAAATGGGATAGAATACAAGAACCTTGAAATTACTGACATGAGACTGGCCAGACCAAATATTGTGGTTTTAGATGAAGAAAAGTGGGGTGGAGAATGTGATGACTTTATGAATGTGAGTGTCTACAGATCTTTTCCATAGTCTATCTTATTATCTTGCAGTTTCTATTCTTTATGACAGGAACCAAGCAGAGAATTATAAAAAAAAAAAAAAAAAAAACAAGCCTAAAGTTTAGTACCTTCGATGTAGTACATCTCAACTTTTTCTTCCGGTACAGTGACTGCTTCCCATTGATGATCCTTAAATTTTGGAAAAAAAAAAAAAGATCTTAAGTACAAATTTATTCCTGAGTTAAAACTTTTGATATCAATTTACGTTTAACTATATGTGACTTAACTTTCTCCTATCTCCTGTACTTTCTATCACTAAACATGAATCTTTCTGTTCCTCCAATACTTTATTCATTCTAAAAATAACAAGCCCTAATACCCTATATCTTATGCCAGGTATAAACAAGAAAAAACACATTCTTGATCTTTTAAGAGATAAGAAAACAGAATTATTTTTAGTAATTACTATAAGGAAAAAACACTGGACAATGTGATACATAACTTGGTGGCAAGGCTACTTTATACTTAATGACCAAAGAACCCATTTATAAGCAGATAATATTTTTACCAAACCCTAAATTGGAAGGAGCCATCATAGCTGAATTTCTGTTGGTGTGATAAAGTATCCTGACAAAATGCAACTTGGGGGAGGAAGGATTTATTTGACTTACAGTTCTAGGTTACAGTTCATAACTGTGAGGAAGTCAAGGCAAGAACTTGAAGCATCACATCCACATTCAAGAGCAGAGAGAGAATCAACACATAGATCCTTGCTTGTTCTGTACTCTGCTTACCCGCCCCACCCCCCGCCTAGGGAATGGTGCCAGATGGCTTCCAACATTAATTAAAAATCAAAACCATCTTCTCCTTCCTCAGACATGCCCACAGACTGACATAATCTAGACAGTTCCTCATTAAAACTCTCCAAGTAATTCTAGGCTGTGTCAAGTTGACAGTTAAACTATCACAGAAACTAGGTTTCAAGGATCTGCACAAGGTGTCCCTAGGGCAAAAACATCATGTAAGATTTGAAATGTGGTAGCTTGAAGATGGAGAATGCTATGATATCTCGGAGGGATATCCAGGTGCCAAGGCTGTAAAATCCTTTATGCTACCTTAAAGAGACAAAGAAGGGGGTGTAACTTGCCACTATGTGGAGAAGGGTTTCTAGGGAAAGTAAGGAGTACAGGAAGAACATATTACTACAGAGATTGAGAGAAAAGAGAATTAAAAGTGTAATTCTGGGAAGAATGTCCCAACATCTTAATCGGTATTTAGAACAATATATAGATGGACTTATAGATTCCCTATTATGTATACTATAGTATGATTGCTTATTTTCTGTTCTAGATCATCTAGTAGACCAAACGGAATCAAGAACAAGACTTTATCAAAAACTACAATAACTACACTCCAATAGTTGCTGAAAATAAGCATTCTATGAAGGTATTCTAAAACGTATGCAAAAACTCTAAAAAGTACTAGCTAATATTCACTTATAAAAATGTTTGTGTATGAAGGAAGTAGGACTTTAAAGATATATTTAAAAAGTTAAGAGTTTGCTTACATCGGCAGCCACAACCAGGTTAGTACGTGCTGATCAGAATTTGGGAGTGACTACACAGTCTGAGCCAGATGTATGCCACTGTACCAAATACGAAGTGATAGCTAGGAAACAAATAACTCTAATACCTTTCCCCATATAACAAACAAGACAACAAGAAATATTCCACTTCCAAAAGGCTATGATACAACAGAGAGCTAAAATTCACGTCTATATGCCACTATATAAGTAGAGATTCCCTCACTTCTTCCCATGAGGTTTCAAGATTGAGTAAGACCAATTGTTGTCATCTGACAATGCTGTTCTCATGGAGTGCCTGAGTGGCCAAAGGCCTTGTGCCTGCTAAGCACTGTACCACTGAACAGCCTCCATGCTGTGTTTTCTAATGCTGATCATTTTGTTCATGTGACCAAAAGAATAAATACTGTCAACATCCATTTTTGAAAGGTTTTTGTTAAAATTAATGTTAAAATTTAGCTCTCATTTTATTATAGCAAAAAATCAAATAATTTCATTTTAGTTAGCTTGATAGATTATACATCCTTAAAATAATAAAAAGCTAATGTTGAAATCTATCAAAAGAATGGCTATAAGAGTATACAAACACGCATTCCAAAAGTAAATTTCAAGAATTTTCTTCATGTGCATAGAGAGTAACATAAAGGGGTAAGAGCTTACATCATCGTCTCCAGCAATGTAGAATGACAAAGTCTGGCTTCCCAGATTAAAATCGATCCAAAATTCCTCAAGTTTTTCATCTGATGGTATCTGCAACTAATATAATACATAAAACTAGTATATACTATGCTTACAAAACCTGGAAAATTGCCATCAGGTAATAGTCATGACTGAATGATTTGAGGTTTTATAAATTCTAGAATCTGTCAACACTTGTATAAAGTAGAATAGTCCCTGAATATTTTCAATAGATAAAGTGTAAGAAGATGAAGACAGACGAAATGTATTAACATTTAGATAGTTTAGAACAGGAAAATGCTACTTAAATGCTTTACACAGACATTAGATCCAAAAATTAAAATATTTTAAGGATTACTGGAGATCGAAAATAGTTTGAATATACTTATAAATGTAAGCAGTAATGTCTTTAAGGAGAGGAGAAAATGTGGAGAACTACAGCCTTGCTTTTTCTTGGCTAGAGTGAGCTGGTTCATATTTTTCCTGCTGTCACTATAATGTACAGGACCAGTTAGCTGTAGCATCATCTAAATCTAGTACTTTTAATGTTTTAAATCATTATATAATCCATAATCCATTTAATTTTTACATAAAAAGTATCTAATAACTCAAGTTTGGATAAATTTAAAACTTACCTCATATTTATCAAGAAATGCTGACAAGCAAGGAAATGTAAAGACTCTAAAACACAAAACAGTTTAGGAAAAAATAAATCTACCTTCCCAGAATTAACTTGCTCAGGCATAAAAACAATGTCTAGAATTGAAGATAAATCAGAAACTGGTTATAAAATTTTAAATAAAATAATCTCTTTAATCCAATTTTTGAGATAGTCTCACTGTTGTCTGGGCTGGCCTCAAATTTGATACCCCTGCTGCAAACTTGAAGCAAGTAGCTGAGGTCAATAGGTAAAAACCACCAAGCCAGGCCAGGCCATTACTACTGTAAACAAATATTTATTGGAATTTGTTTATAGTATCTTTAAAGTAATAATGCTTTTCTTTACCTAAACAAATTCCAATAAAGCATTATTACTTTAAAGATACTATTTACTTACCACTTTGACTAAAGGAATTATACCAATTTTAAAAATATATTCCTTCAAATATGAACAAGTATTTCTAAATTCAGTATGTATTAATACAATGGAAGATCCCACAGGACTTGGATGGGTAAAAAGTAGATATGAGTCACTGACAGTAAAAGTAGTTAAATTCTTAGAACATTTTCATGGCAAGATACTATGTATGTTCTGTCAGTCTCAAACAAACATAAGCAGTAAGGATTATTAGTCTTCTTAAGATGCAGTGAAGGAAACTGAAGATAGTAAGGTTCAATAACTTACAGAATAGAACAGACACGAACTTATGATTCAAATGCAGGCAACATGACTCATTGACTTTAACTCTAAACCAATCTTTCACTTTTTTAGTAAATAAAGCAAACATGATTTATTTCAGAACATCATCCACTGGAGCCAGGTATTATCATGCTGTTGCTCTGGGCTGGAGAGATGGCTCAGCAGTCAAGAGCACTTGCTGTTCCTTCCAGAGCACCAGAGTTCAATTCCCAGCACCCATATGGCTTCTTACAACCTTCTGTTCATTCCATTTCCAGCTGATCCAACTCTCTCTTTCTCCTGTTTCAGAACTGCATGTACATGGATGTGGGAGCCCATTTTCAGGTTTCCTAGTAGCTTTACCCAGCAGGTCTGCATAAAGAGATGATTGGACCACAGGCCCGAGTGCAAGTGTTTTGTAACTAGCGAGGGGGAGGCCTTTTGCTCCACCCCTTGGCATTGTTATAAAGAGACTTTTGGAATAAAGTTCTGGGCCAGTGGATAAGGATCCAGACCCACCTGAGTCTATCCTGTGTTTTCTCTCACCTCTCTATTTCTAACTAAATCTCTTATCCCTCATTTCTCAAGAGTCCCTGGGGGAAATAATGGTGAGGGCTGGTCCCTCACACATGGAGCACAGGCATACATGCAGGTAAAAACACCCATACAAATAAATTCTAATGGTATAATTTATATTTTCTATTAGTTTATGCTCATTTCTGGTATTAAATATTAAAAATTCTACTTATGTTACTTATACAGTAGGATGACTTGTTTACTATACATTTTCACTCCAGCATGTAATATGTAAACTGATTTTTATCATTCCTCAAACACCAAATAATAATATACATAAAATTCTGAAGCTGAGTAAACCAAATTTGGACACTCAGTTACTAACATGAATTAGATAAAATGTATTTTTTCTTCCAAACACAAAGCCAAATGAAGCCATCAGAAGAGTATTTCAGGTTAGCAGTGTGCTAATTTACTGTATGTTAACATAAATACTGTCTTGAATAAATATTCAATATTTATATTCTTGAATAAATATTAAATAAAAATTGTATTTATAAACACCCTAATTGGACTCAACTCTACTTCCTTACCAACAATGGCTATGTGCTGCATCCAGCTTACCTTCTCTTATCACCAAGCATGCCATTTACCAAGTTGAGAAATATCCTGCAATCCTAGTTTTCAAAAAAGAAAGATGGTTTTAAAAATCAAAATTACACAAAAATCTTTACTAAACTTATTATTTTATACTACTTACTGTTTCAAATTCACAGTCTTTAATTTCTTTAAATGCATTAGCAATAAAATCCATGGAAAACCACTGACGTGCCAGTTCTTGTCTCCGTTTTTCTGTAGTCATTCTGCACAAAGCTTCCACGATGCCTACCTGTAATTCATAGTCTTAAAAAATTGTTAGTCAATGTAGAGTTCAAAATTCTTAACCATTAAGCTTATAAAACTTGACTTTGTAAGGCATAAAACCAAGGGAAAAAGAAAATATTTATTTAGTTTACTAAATTATTCATTTTTTGCCAGGCAGTGGTGGACCACACCTTTAATCCCAGCACTAGGGAGGCAGAGGCAGGCGGATCTCTGTGAGTTTGAGGCCTGGGCTACAGAGTGAGTCCCAGGAAAAGTGCAAAGCTACACAGAAAAACCTTGTCTCAAACAAACAAACAAAAAAATTATTCATTTTTTATAGTTAATTTTTTAAAAATCAAAGAAACCCCTAAATCTTCTAAGACTCTACCACTTAATTATAATTGTAAATTGAAAAACAATTTATACAACATGAAAAATTTTTGTTATGATGTTTAGAGTTATCCTGGAGTACATATTAAAGCCATACTTTACATATAAATCACTAAGTCAAAATTTATTCACAGAAATCTAATGAGAACTTAAGTTCTTTGAAGTAAATATATTGTTTAAAAACTGTTTATCAACTATAAAAATATCAGACATTATATTTCAATAAGAGTCATTTAAGATGGGGCTGGAGAGATGGCTTAGCGGTTAAGAGCACTGACTGCTCTTCCAGAGGACCCGAGTTCAATCCCCAGCACCCACATGGCAGCTCACAACTGTCTGTAATTCCAGTTCTAGGGGACCCTCACACAGACATATCCATAGGCAAAACACCAATGCACATAAAATAAAAGGGAAAAAAAGAGTCATTTAAGAAAATTTTTAGCACAAGTAATTCTAATAATTGGAACATTAAGTTACCATCATAACTATCACTAGGCTCAATTACATTTCTCTAATTTTTGTTGTCATGACATATCATATTATTTGTTCCAAGACATGCCTTTATACTAATCTAAAATTTTTCCTTTGGTTTACATAAACAGATTATAATTCTTTTGGTGTATTATCCTAGTAACATGAAGGCTAATAACATTGTCAAAGGTATATAACATTCATAAATTTGAAGTGATTTCAAATCTTGGAAAGAGATACTTACCTCCTACATTTAAAATCCTTTCTCCCATATTACTCCTGTGAATTAAAATAAGAAAGTATATACTAAAGTAATATTAATTAGATAGAAAGCCCATTATGTTTTGGGGGAATAAAAACCTTAAAATTTACCTATTGACAAGTATAACTGACTTTTGGAGAAAATATAATCACTATATTATATCAAAAATTATAAGATCGTCAATCTTGATTATTTAATTCAAACTTGTGGCTGTCATGTTTCTTACAATTGCTAAATTGAACAATTAATCAAAACAAGTTATTAAAAATTATTACATGAGAGTTAGTATTTCTTGATTAGAAAGTATTTTGTTGGCATCTTGAGGTATTCTGTCAAGCATCAAATTCATTTTTTTTAAAGCCTAGAAGAGAAAAAAAAAGTAACTTTGTTTTCCAAGAAGCATTTGGAGAAATAGGTATATGAACTCAAAAGTCCAGGTTTTCTCTTATTCATGCTTTCTAAGTAGGGAGCATAAGTCAGGTGAGGGAAAGGACATCTGGCCTAAAATGCAACTTCAGTGCAGGATGACTACTTTATTGAAGCTTTCACACCCACTGTAAAGTAACACATTAACTATTCTAATATCTAAGGGAACAAGGAAAAGGTTACCTACTTTTTGCTCTTATGGTTATACATATACATGTACACATATAATACTACATGCTATTTTGGCATTTACATACTAGAGAACTCCTAGGACCCAGGACCTAGGAGTATAGGGTCTCACATTAGTGATATACATACATAAATCCAGTTATGGATTTTTAATGAATATTTAGAATATTTAGAATATACATTGTCAAACAATGAATTATTCGAACAACAGAAATGAAATTAACTTAAGAAACTTAGTCTAAGTTGTTTTTTCATTTTAGCATTTACTTTCTCATTTTTAGGTTTTAAAAGACAGTTACCTCCTGCTGAATACAAATATTCACTCTTGAATCAATAACCAGGGCACAGATGTGAGGTATGAAACTTTCCAATACTTGTTTTTTACCTGAATAAAAATGATAAATTATTAGCAGATGCTAATTTTAAATCAATTTAACAGTCACTTGTTATCTGAGGTGTTTATGAAACTAAGCTCATTAACTTTTAGTCATACCTCAAACATTTTATAACAGTCACCTGATCACCTGGTTTTTGTGTCAAAGAACTGACAAGGAACTTCTTTCTGACTGCCCCAGGGACCTCATCTTGGCTCCATCCCCATAGCTGACATGGCCTAATTAAATTGCAACCTGTCCATCCTCACTGTCTGTCAACCTATTCATTCATCTGGACCTGGGTCTTGTCCCTTGTCTCTATAAACTCCATCATACCTTGTTCCTATAGTCTATGGCAGCAGCAGAATCCCACCAGCCCTCCAGCCTGGGTTCATGACCTCATTATTCCTACAGAGACTCTGCATCCCTATCAGTCTCCCAGTCTTGACCTCTTAGGACTTTTTGCAACTTTGTTGCATCCCCTATAACACTTTGCAGCCATTATGTAACCTACACATACATAAACATACTTATGTGTGTGTTTATGTGTGATAGGTAGAGTGTGTGTCATCTGAGGGTTTAAATATTTCTAACAAAGATTGAAATAAAAAAGACCTATATTTGCCTTGCTCAGGGCTATCAAAGAAAGCAAATTACTTGCAGATTGCTGCCAATGAATCTACCATACCATGAATTTGTTATTCAACAAATTGTGACACTGTAGAAAGGCAAATATACAAGCTCACAACCACCACACTGCTTTACACATTTCCCATACTACCAAAAGGTAAAGTGAGAAGCAGATCTGTAGATATCATGCTATATCCTACTCTCTTTTTTTTTTTTTTTTTTTTTTTTTTTTTGGTTTTTCGAGACAGGGTTTCTCTGCGTAGCTTTGCGCCTTTCCTGGAGCTCACTTGGTAGCCCAGGCTGGCCTCGAACTCACAGGGATCCGCCTGGCTCTGCCTCCCGAGTGCTGGGATTAAAGGCGTGCGCCACCACCGCCCGGCTATATCCTACTCTCTTAAGTTACCCCACATTGTAAGAACAAAACAAAACAGCACAACCTGTCTTTTCAGGCTCAATTTATTAGCGGCTTTTGACTCCATTTTGAGGGTGCAGGATAACTGATTGCCTATGTGGATGCATGAACAGCACCCCAAAACAAATTATTCCTGAGTATATAGAGGGGACCACTCTTCAAATTTTCAAGGTGTGTCAAGGCTATACAGGCCCATGGATGTATTCAAATCTATCAGGGAAAGCCGGCCCAAGAACTTATCAGCTAGCCAGACCAAGGAAAGGGTGCAAAATTCCCTCACCTGGCCTCCATAAAATGGGAGAAATTTAGCCCTGTTATAGCAATGGCCCCACAACTGAACTGTCATCTGATGCCCGATATATGGGTCAAATACCAGCAAGCAGAGAACTCTCAGCTATCCTTGGTAATTTAACTCAGTATCCCACTGCTAGGGTGGTCTATTTGACTGCTGTCTGCCAATCCACTTGGCTCATCCAATCTGGACCTAAGCCCCACTGCTCTTGTCTCTACAGTTGGCAGTATCTTTGCTCTCAATCCTGACTCTCCCATGGCCTAATCTTTAAGACAGCAGTGTCTTTCCTGGTGGCGGTTTGGATTATTTTATTAACACAGTGCCTATTATATTTCCATCAGAGCCCAGTTCTAAGATCTCTTGAATTCTGCTGTATTCATTCTGTAAAACACATATGCATAGATAAAGATATATTTATTGTGTGTTAAATGATATGAGAGTAAATAGTAATTAAGAAGGAAATAAAAAACTCTGCATTCACTGTTGTGAGATATTTGTATGCTCCATAAAGATATATTGCTGTGATTGGTGTAATAAAAAGCTGACTGGCCAATAGCGAGGCAGGGGAGTATAGGTAGGACTTCTGGGCAGAGAGAAAACTCTGTGAAGAAGAAAGGCAGGGTTGCCAGCCAGACACAGAGGAAGCAGGATGGGCAGTACACATGCGTTACGGGACCTCGTGGAAGTATGTAGATTAAAAACTATGGGTTAATTTAAGTTCTAAAAATTAGTTAGGAAAAAGCCTAAGCTAAGGTCGAGCTTTTATAATTAATGTCTCCATGTCATTATTTGCAGGCTGGAGGTCCCAATGAAAAAGTACTACAATTTACCTTGGCCACGCTACCAAGGTAAGTGGATTATCTGGCAAATGACTGCCACTGAAGCCACTCTACTTTTGTGAACTTAGGGCTATTCAACACATTTGACACACTGGAAAGGCATTACATGTTTTCTATGTTTCTGAAAGAGTGAACACATAAAAATATCTCAGCCAGGCATTTTGGACACATGCCTATAATCCCAACACTCAGTAAGGTGGCAGCAAGACAATCAGGAGCTAAAGGCCTGTCAGCTACATAAGGTGGCTTGGGCTATGTGAGATTCTGTCTCAAAGCGGGATATAATATATATAATATATATCATTCCTTCACAAATATATGCAGAGGGCATTCTGTTTTTTCCAAACTCGAACTTGGAGGTCTGTCAATATTTTGGGACATTGATTTTAGTAAAAAGTAAAACTGCCACATTCAAAGTCCATTTTATTGTGTGGTTGAGGAGCTTCCATATCACCTTCAGGGGAAGTAATTACTTTATTGTAATGACATTCTGAAGAGCAGAGATTCTAAATTGCAAACATTTCAGCGAGTATCGGAATTTGATTAATACTTCTAGGTGATGGTCATTTTCAATTAAAAATTCCTCAACTGACAGATTTTTTTCTAAAGATAAGGCCAAATACTGGAATTTTCTATGTGATATACATAAAATTTCATTATGAACACATTAATTTTTAAAACAAAAACTTTGATCCCTAAGAAGATGCAAAAATACTATTTTCTGCCTTATTAGCAAATCCATAATACAAAACATTCTCAATTGTATCCATAAATCAATTTTGAAATTTGTTTTCTTATATGAAATACTTACCTAATGTCTGCATTTTTTTTCTCTTGGCCTACAAAGTCTAAAATTTTACTACTTGGTCCTTTACAGAAAAAGTCTGATTCTTTAATTAGATCCTGAGTTCCTCAGACAGTATTATACGTATTACAAAATTATACTAAAAGTTCCTGGTAAGTTGTTTTGATGGAAATAAGATATTTTACCTTCATCGTTGATGTCATATACAACCTAAAAAAAAATAAATATATCATTTATAATTTAATATTATATATCATTACAAAAGCTATTAAAATTTTTAATTCACAACATAACTATTTAATTTATTAATAAATTATTTAATACTAGCCAGCTTAAATGTTTTATACAGTCTGGACAGATTAATCCAAGTCACTAGCCAGTCTATCAATGACTCTTAGTACCAAAATAAATAGTTTTCTAATAAACACATGCTTTGTAACAATCAATGTAACTTTTACCATCAAAAGATCAAATAAGTCTTCTACCATATTCATAACAGCTTCATCTTTTGATTGTCCTTGGCTCAGAATAATCTCCTTGGACTTTTCAAACCAGGAAACCATGTAAAGATGAATACATATATTAGTTATTTTGAATTCCATTTTAATAAAATTTATGTACTTGTATTTGTTTACTCGATAAACCTAAGAATAAATAATATTAAAAATAAAATCTCCAGCTGGGCGTTGGTGGCGCACGCCTTTAATCCCAGCACTCGGGAGGCAGAGGCAGGCGGATCTCTGTGAGTTCGAGGCCAGCCTGGGCTACCAAGTGAGCTCTAAGAAAGGCGCAAAGCTACACAGAGAAACCCTGTCTTGAAAAACCAAAAATAAATAAATAAATAAATAAATAAATAAATAAATAAATAAATAAAATCTCCAGTATTGAATCAAAGAAATTTTACATTTTAAATGTCTTATATTTTTTAACTTACTTTTTCCTCACTGTTTAAAATAGGAATGAAGTTAATATTAATTTCATTACAAAGACCTTCCCTCTTTAAATTCCTATGACAGATACACTTGTTATAATCAGCTAAAACTATCAAGATGATTTATATTATTTGGGTATTTTTAGAATTAGTTTACCTTAATTTGATTCAGATATGAGTACATAATATGTCCGAGGTACTAATCAATGTGCTGGCTATACGCAAATGAAAATACGAAAATCACTGTCTTATATTTTACTGTGGGGGTCAGACAGTAAACAACCTAAATGACTTAGCTAACAGAAAATAATTCAAATAAAAGCCCACTGGCATCAAATGCACATAGTTGTCTAGGAACTTGTGCAGTTTCCTTCTGACCTTTATCCTTATAGCATATACCCATATTATAAAAATACATACTCTGAAAAGTTCTATATAAAGTTCCTAAATTTACTTTCAGCAGTTTGGACGTTTTTTTTTTTTAATAGACATTTTTATAATTATCAGATTCCCCTATGAATATGTACTTATCTTTTGGACTAATCCTTGTTTTATCATGGTTAGAAGTCCAGCTTGTCCCAGTATAAAGATATTCTTGCTACATCTTCCAATAGATATCAAGATGTTTGAAATAGTTTGGACATCCTTTTTGTTGAGTTCCTAAAACAAAAGGTATGTATTTAAACTGCTGCAAATAAAAAGTAGTATGGTGTAGACATTGTTCCAAGAGCAGCATCAATTTATAATCCTCATAAATCCTAAAAGGGAGCCATTCTTATCTTTATAATGGAAAGGGTGAGGAGATGGCTTAATAAAGCAACTTGTCTCAAACCACCCAGCTCATGGCAAAGGGTGGGTTGTAACCCTATGGAAGCCGTTGTCCCTTCCATCTTAAAGAGTTAAACTCAAGACAGACCTTGTTTGAGACAACAGGGTCTAGCTGAGACAGGTCTGAAACTTGTGGCATTCCTGCTGCCTCAGCATCCCACGTGCTAGATCACAGGCAGGAGCTACCACAGGTGGATTAGAAATTCCTATTCAACCAATAATTCATCACCAATCTTAGATACCTGGAGCCAATTTGTAGTTACCTTTTCTTAATATAAATACATTTCAGAAATGTTAAGTCAAATCCAAGGTCTTGGATTGTTTTGTGATTATTTTTTAAATCACCAAGCACTGTATACTACCACAAATATGCTGATGGGTCTTCAAAAATAAAGTTGTTTATAGGTAACTTTTCCTCTCAGATTAATGATGGTAGCCTTTGGAACATAGATTGTTATAAATTTTACTTTAGAAACAAGTTCAATGTGTTGAGATGCCTCAAATAATAAACAAATTGTGAGATAAAACAACATTTAAATAATTGTAAGCAGTCTTGTCCAAAGTTTTTCTCTGTTCATATTTTTTTGAATGGAGCACTTCCTAGAAACTAAAATCATATGTAATAATTTTAAGAACAATTAAACAAAAATGAGTGTTTACCCTGCATATTAAGTCATCCAACTTGTGGAGGAATTGTTTGCTGCATTTAATCTTCACATCTTCATAAATATCAATTTGTAAAAGTATTGTCAAAGGTTTGAAGTCATTTTTTCTCAAGGCATCATCAATAAACTTTTCCAACTGCTGCAGAGAGATAGTTAACAGCACAGATATGCCAACAATATTAGTCATTTTATGCAATTAAATTACCAAAGGATGGTTTCTAAATGAAAATAAATCAGCTCATAAAATATCTTTTTAAAAGCCTATTACTATTCAGAGTTACTAAATTAAAGATTTTCTTTAGTAACAATTTTAGATAGAAAATATTTTATCAAAGTTTCCATTATATTTATATCTTCAATGACTCAAGTAAATCACAAACTAAATGAAAAATCAAATCAGCATTATAGTAACTATACTTACCACCATCAACAAAATCCTAGCATATCTGAGTACAAACTTCATGATATTTAAAAATAAACTGCAACAAGATAAATTTACCCTTTTAAAAATAATATACATTAATTCAACCTAAGTATTACCCTAATATGACTTTTATCAGATCTGCTATCCCCACTACTTTTGTTTTGTTTTGTTTTGTTTTGTTTTGTTTTGTTTTGTTTTTTCGAGACAGGGTTTCTCTGTGTAGCTTTGCGCCTTTCCTGGACTCACTCTCTAGCCCAGGCTGGCCTCGAACTCAGAGATCCGCCTGCCTCTGCCTCCTGAGTGCTGGGATTAAAGGCGTGCACCACCACCGCCTAGCCCTATCTCCACTATTATAGTACAGCATAAGTAAACTTTCAGACTGTAATCTGATTACTAAACAGATTTATTGGTAAACTACAAATATAAAATGTAAGCTCATTCAATTTATAACTTTATCTACGTATAATACACTAATCAGTGAACAACTATTTTCAATACTGAAAGAACAAAGAATCAATACCTTTCATATTTTATGTTCTTACTATACTTTTATTTTAATAAAGGAAACCATATTTAAACTACTCTTCAGTATTTCTTAAAACATTAAGTTTGTCATTACTAAAGATATAGCAACAGATAGAAGTACACAAAGTTATTTGAGTGATTAAAATGATTGTTTGTGGTCTCGAGACTACATACTTGGAGGTCTGGTCTCACAGGCATTTTTACTTCATTTAAGAACAGCAGGAGAAGACGGACACCTATGAAAGAGAACATTTTATGTACCTTATTACCTGTTCTATATGTTTACAGTTTAAAGATCTTATATATATGAGAGTAATTGTTGTCATACCAATAGACTAGTTTCTTAAAATTCCTTTCTGGATATTTATCATATACTTCAGTTAAATTATGTATCTTAGCCAGGTGGTGGCGGCGCAAGCCTTTAATCCCAGCACTCAGGAGGCGGAGGCAGGCAGATCTCTGAGTTTGAGACCAGCCTGGTCTACAGAGTTCCAGGACAGCCAGGGCTACACAGAGAAACCCTGTCTCACCGCCCCCCCCACAAAAAAAAATTATATATCCTGTCATAAATGTGTTTAGTTTTGTTCCTAAGACATAGATTAAAATAATTCTGAAGAACTGAGGAATCAAGGAGAAAATGAACACGAAAGTGGAAAAGATTAAGAACAAGTCATTCAGAAAAGGAGAAACTCAAAAACTCCAAGGGCTAACGAAAAAGGAAAAGATGCTACCTCTACAACAGAATTTGTAATTAGAAGATAACCAACTGCAACATTCACTGGGCTGGCAAAAACTATAAAAAACCTGATAATGTGGAAAATAGAAAATGATGGGTATCAATAATGTCTCTACCCTTTTCAAAGTGCAAACAGAAAAAAAAATTGTGTTTCCCAACATGTAGTTCCATTTCTAGTTTTACAGAAACATGGAAGTACAAAAACAGTAATTTTATTGAGGCACTGCCTCTAACAGCAAGAGGAAAAAAACCCTGCCTTTGTAGGTGTGGTGGGGACCAAAGTAGGTAAATAAATGCAATGTGCACAGGATGCAACTGGACACTTATACGTGTAGTTTAATCAACTGCTCTTTATCTCAGAATGAGGCTCATCTTAAAACAGGGTAAAAACAAAAGTGAAAGGAGACACAGATGATCTCTCTAGAGCATGTTTATGAACATTTTAAACTACATACAAGATCAAGCTATATTCTGTGAAGTACATCTGTGTATGTGTTGAAAATAATAAAAGTGTGGAAGGATTCACACAGTGGATCTATGAATAAGGGTTATTTATACCAATAGTGAGAAATAAAATAGTGAGAGTAGGAATCAGGAATAAAACTGACCAAAAGAAAGACAAAATAAAAAGGGGTTGGGAAGGGGCAGAAGCTTCCTCTACATAAACCCGCCTCTTCTCTTTGTTCCTCAAGAGACATATTCATTTTATTCCCAAGCTCCTTTTTCCCAGATCATAAGCTTTCTCTTTCTTTTTAATAAAGTCTCTTTTATCTTATATCTTAAATTACTTCCATTGAAAATTTATGTTGGTAGCAGTTAGCTAGCAAGCAACTATTAGAATATTGGGTAAGCTCAGTACTATAAAATAGAGTAACATTTATTCAAAAATGTGAGTTGCTAAAACATTTTTAATGATAATATATAAGGTCAATAGTTAATTCTAAGAAAAATTCAACATACCATAAAATATTTTAAAATACATGTTTTTATGAAAATATACTCATTTATCACTTTGAACATAAGTACTGTTTCAATCCTAATGATTGTCAAAAAGTGGTTATGACAGTGATTGTTACAGAAAATGAGAATATATAAAATGTACTAATTTATAAATTAAGTAGGTCTTTATTACTTATCCAAAATCACCAGCCCACTATCAAGTATCCATAATGAATACATTCAGTTAGGGCAACTATTTTGCAATAGACATAAAAACACCTTTTCATCCCCTTTTCCATTTTTCTGCAGTTAAAATGTATCTGTGAAATTGAAGACTGAAACATTTCATTTCCAGTTTAAAAATGTGACTTAAGACATTATTTAAAATATATTATAGAGACGTTTGCACTTTGTTTCCTACGGGCCA
Source organism: Peromyscus maniculatus bairdii (assembly GCF_049852395.1). Classification (NCBI taxonomy): domain Eukaryota; kingdom Metazoa; phylum Chordata; class Mammalia; order Rodentia; family Cricetidae; genus Peromyscus; species Peromyscus maniculatus. The sequence continues at coordinate 155,684,662 of NC_134855.1, forward strand.
GCAGCTGTCAGCAGCCCTGCCATAATGTTCCACAAACGACTGGAAGTAATGCATTTTCCCAAAAGTGCTCTAAGCCATGACACACACAGCACAGAAGAATTATGTCGAAAAGACGTATTATGCTAGCCAGATGGTTCTATTGTCTATTCTTACTTTTCCGCAAAGGCGCCAACCAAGGAAAAGGGAATTTTAATTAGTATCTATATAGGTGGACTTCTTTTATTCTTTTAAGAAAGAAAAATAACCCAATTACCCGCCCACCGCCATTGAAAGAATGCTGACTGCAGTAAAGCCAAAAAACAGTTCTATGGCTACAAAGTCAAGCAAGCTTATCAGAGGGAAAGGTACACAAAAGTAACCAGCTTCCCCAGCGCGAGGAAACGTTCAAAGATCCTTATGGAACTCCTAAGGGAGCTAGGGAAGCGCGCACGAACAACTGCTCACACACAGGGTTGGGCCCTGGACAAGGGATGCCGTGACAGGGGCTAAGGCAACAAACACCCAAGCGCGTGAGCGCGCGCTCACACCACGACGAAGTGAGCGCGCGCTTACACCACGCACGCCCTTACACCACGACGTGAGCACGCGCTTACACCACGCACGCCCTTACACCACGACGTGAGCACGCGCTTACACCACGCACGCGCACTCTCCTGACAAGGCCAGGCCGGCCCGGTCCTCACCCAGTCCCCACAGGAAGCACAAGTCACCGGTTCTGTGACACTAGGGGCCAACCCAGAGCCCAAGGCCCTCGTGCTCCCGTCCCCCCACACCGCGCATGCTCAGGGGCCGTCGGCCTCGCGCTTCCCTCGGCCCTCAGGCCTCCCCCAAGGCCCCGCCATGTGGTCACACTCTTCACCGCGGCCCAGGCCGCTCAGGCCTCGGCCTCTCAAGCTCCTCACACACTCCTCCCTGTCCCGCCCCGCCATGCAGCCCCGGCCCGCCCTCGGCCCGCCCTCCTGCCCATCCGCCCCCCTCAAGCCCCGCAAACCCCAGCTTGGCGGCCTCCTCCTCCGCGGGCGCGGAACGTCGAGTGTGACCGCGCCTCCTCAGCCTCCCGGGCTCCAACGGAAAGCGGGAAACCGCCCGTCCAATCAGCGCCGCCCAACCGGACCACGCCCCTTTCGTCCAATCAGCGCCACCCAACCAGACCACGCCCCTTGCGTCCAATCAGCGCCGCCCAACCAGGCCACGCCCCTTGCGTCCAATCAGCGCCGCCCAACCAGGCCACGCCCCTTGCGTCCAATCAGCGCCACCCAACCAGGCCACGCCCCATACCCTTCAGAGACACTAGCTAGGGTGTTTCTGGGAAGAGTTGCACATCTCTCCATCCCACTTCCGATGACTCCTGTCCTGTCCATGGTTGGGAGCCGGAAGTGATGGAAGCAGGGTCGATGGTGGTGTGCAGCTGCTTTCCTAATCCGAGACTCGGGCCTCACCGGCGCGGTGATGCCGCGCTGTAGGGCCGCCCGCCAGCAGGGGGCGCCCACCATGTCCCGCCTGGTGAGAAAACACAGGCCTTGAGGAGACAGAACCTGCAGGCAGTGGGGCGCCATCACCCCTCAGTGAAGCCGTTCTCATGCCCCTAGGTTCCAGCCATAGGGGCAGAGCTCCTCCATTTTCTCTGTGCCCTAAATTTATGGTGGCCCCGCCTTTTTGACAAATTGCACAGGCGTGCATGATGCTGCCTGCTTTGCATCCCCATGACAGACATTTCAGCTTTATTCAACCCTTGGGTTATCCTGCGACCTAGCCTAGTGGGAGCTCTACAGCTCCACACGAGGAGAGTTAAAAGGGGATGGTACCAAATCGGAGTTTAAAATGGTATTTTTAGTAACGGCTTGATTTCCTACCTAAAAATCATTTTTTAAAATTTATTTATTTATTTATTTTAAATCGGATGACTGGGCTAAGGTGCAGCTCAGCTGTGGTCAGTATGCAGCAGACCCGAGTTTCAGTGGTGTTTTCTTAACTTTTCCTGGGGGATGAGATCAGATGTCTATTCACCGCAGATAGGGCTCCAATAACAGACCAAAAGCTGGGTTCCATCCGCGTCTAGTTTAGATACCAGAGCTTGCTGGGCTTACTTACGGGAAGCAAGTGATCTCGAAGCAGCAGCGTCACCGAATAACCTAAGCTTAGCATGGACGATTAATGACGACTTCCTCATAGTTGCACCACCAGAGACTCGCTTCTTGCGGCAACCCTCCACCCCTCATATACGCTGGCACCACCCAAGCCCAAGCACGTTCAATTAGAGCAGAATGACAGGTAGCTGGAGAGGGGCGAGCAAAGGGAGTGGCTGAGATCTCAGGTGAGGGCCCAGTGATCCGCCCTACCCAATTCCCTGAAGGAATGTCAGCAGTCAACAGGTTAATCTTACCCAGGGTCTTACCGATGGGAACCGCTATTCTCCTGAAGGTGACGGCTGTTAGGCTCAGAGGGTAGCCTTCCACAACAAACGGCCAGCACACAATTCTAACTTAAATGTGCTTTAGAAAGCACTTGGAAAATAAACACACACACACACACACACACACACACACACACACACACACACACACCAACCAAGCAAAAAACCCTGAGTACCTAAGCAGTTCAAATCACACAGAACATAAACTGTAGTGCTTCTTAGCTAGAATTACAGGCATCATTACAACTTTGTGCCTTGTTAAATTGAATTTTGAGGTAATTCTTCACTGAACCCAAGGCCTCATGCATGCCAGAAAAGTGATCTCCACTGATTTATACTTCCGGCTCTCTTTGTACTTTCTGATACAGGATCTAAGTTGCCCAGGTATGCAACTTGAACTTGAGCTCCTCCTGTCCCAGCTTCCCAAATGGCTGGAATTACATGTAGGTCCAGGGAGATCCTAATTTAAAAAAAAAAATTTAAACAACATATGCAGTTGACAGGCTTCTATTGGGTATTCAAGACATTTAGTTTGCAGTGCTTTTTGAATTATTTATACACATAAGTACTAATAGCATATAATACAAAATGCAAGGTCAGAGCGTGTCAGCCTCACGACCCGAGACTTGCATCATTGTCTTCACACTCTGCTTTCTTGTAATAGACTTACTACCATCTTCCATGATGCAATCTAGTGGTTGCCCAACCAGCAGCTTGTTAGGAGAGGCACAAACGTGTCTTCAGACAGTTGCATGAAGGAACAAAGTGTATCACTCCTGTTCCCAGGCTTTTATCAACTCAACCCAAACCTAGACTTATCTGGAAGAGGGAATCTTAATTGAGAAAATGCCTTCATAAGATTGTCCTGTAGGCGTCTGTGGGGTATTGTCTTAACTATCAATTGATGTGGGAGGGTCTAGCTCACTGTGGGCAGTGCCACTCCAGAACAAGTGGTCCTGAGTTTATAAGAAAGCAAGCTCAGCAAGCCGTGGGGAGCAAGCCAGTAAGCAGTACCCCTCCATGGGTTTTGCTTCAGTTCCTGCCTTGAATTCTTGTCCTGACTTCCATGAGTGATGGGATGCAATGCAGAAGTAGAAGGAAACAACCCTTTGCTCCCTGAGTATCTTTTGGTCCTGGTTTTTATCACAGTAATAGAAAAGTAAGACAACCCATTTATTCTTACCCAAAGTGGTTTTACTTAAAGGTTTTAAACTGTGGTGTTTGAAAGAAAACCTTGTCAGTCATTATTGAGATTTGGTTTCTGGTCACCAATGTTCTCTACAGGGCCAGAGTTCAAACCTCTGGCCTTGTGTGTGTTGGTCAAGCTAAGAGCTGCATCCCCCCACCCTTTTCAAGTAAATTTAACTAGCTCTTATTGGAAACAAGTTGTGGGCCATATCTCCTTGTGAAAGAGCATGGAGCGGGATAGCTGGTTGAATGCTAGATTTGAAGCCAGCTGGCTGTGGAAGAGCCTCTCTTTTCAGCTAAGAAAATGGGGGTTCATCAACCAGACAGCACGACTGATTAATTCCAAACACACCAAGAGTCCAGCATCTTGGCTGAGCAAATAAGACAAGGCATGCTGAATGCCAGTTTTCTTCCTCCTTAATGGATGTAAAACTTTGTACTTGGTAGAGAGTTTCAGTGCAGGCCAGGCTCCACAGGAGTCAGAGAGGAATGTAAGAGAAATACAATGACCACAGCCCCTGAACTCTGGCCTATAGGGTAAGATGTTTACTTTATAAACACACACTGCTGTACAGGACTATCCTCCAAGCCAAACTGCTGCCATCTTCATGCTAAACATCACCACAGCTGGTCTTGTTGATTGTTGACCTTTCTTCTTGAAGGGGTAGGGGATAGGGAGAGTGATAGGATCCTCGCCTGAGTGCAGCCTGCCACCCCTCCTAACCAATTGTATGCAGTTCTGCCCCAATTGCAATAGCCTGAGTCTCTGGAAAGGGCTGGAGCAGCAGTTTTTGACCTGAGTCGTGACCCCCATATATCAGATATTTACATTATGACTCATAACAGTATCAAAATTATAGTTATGAAGTAGTAATGAGGTAATTTTTGGTTGGGGGTCACCACAACATGAGGAACTGTATTCCTCACAGCGTTAGGAAGACTGAGAACTACTTAGGCTAGAGGGTAAGGGTGGGGAAGGATTATGGGAAGGAATCTATCTGCACAGACCTGGAGACGTCTTCATCACTGCTGGGTGCAGATCGCCCCGTATGACTCCTTTAAGGCCACCCCCGGCCCTGCCATAGCCCCTTACCCATTGCTCCAAAATAAGCCCAATGAGTGAGCTCTGGCAAAACTGTACTTTGCCTTTTTATTGGGATAGGAGGAGGGGTGGTGGATTTTAAGTCTCCTCAGAAAAGGTGTTTTAGCAACACCTACAACATCTGCTACGGATGCAGGAGTCCCTACCAAGAAAGCCCAGTACTCATCCATGTCTGGAGAAGGATGAGACTTCCGTGTGAAATGATTTAAACACCAAGATGTTCCAAAACTTTGTCTTCTACAAGACACACACCAGCTTAACAAAGGGACATTTTTACACATGTACTTTAATATTTAGGCTTGAGTAAAATAATTTTAAGTGACAGGCAGTAAAATACATTTGGGGGAACAACACAACACAGTGCACAATCCACACAATTTTAACATCTTAACAGTCTAAGTATGTCTTAGAGTCAGAAAGTTCACCCTGAAATGTCTTACAGCATTTATTTATTTTTTTAATCAAGCAGAACTGTTTTTAAGCTTTAGATTTCAAATTGTTGGTATGTCTTAAAAGGCACCTTAAGGTTCTCTCAATTTTGATGATATATTATTTACTTTTCTGTAATTAGACCCTTTGGACAAGTGATTGGCTTTCCCATGGACTGTAAAATTCTCTACATGCTTTGAAGCAATAATCCTCCAGACGGGTCTACCTTTTACCTGAAGAGTCTGGACCATTATCTTGCATTCTGGACAGGGGCCAAGGACAGAGCAGCCATGACCCCTGGGGTTTGCTGACCTAATTGGACAGTTCATTAAGCAGCAGGAAACGCCTCTGGGCTCCTCTCACTCTTGAATGTCAATGTAGTGCAGAGTCCTAACAGCCAAAGGCTGTGTCGTTTCATTGTGGAATTTTAAATCAAAACTTGTCTTAGTCCAGAGGTACCAGAGAAAGCCAACACTGTTCTTGGAATTTTAAAAGGCAGAAGTTTCAAGCATCAAAACCAAACAGGTTAAAGGGTAAAATACATCTTTTTCATGCTGATTTAACAAACATCAGTAATCAAACACTTAGCGGTGACAGATGTCACCAAGTCCATCACAGGACTTCCACTGTCTCAAAAGCAAAAGCCACACCTGGGAGGTCTTGTCCACCTCGGTCTGTTTTGCCTCAGTTCTAGCACCCGCTGTCAGAGAGGCCACAGCTCAGCACCAAAAAAAAGATTTGCTAGCCCCTCCACAGTGGGTTCTAAGCAGCAGGGACATCCTGCAAGAACAGTGAGTGGTCTGGACAAAGTCGGAGGTTTTGGTGGTTGTTTTGTTTTTAAAAGCATTTAACATTTTAAAACTGGGAAATAAGCCCATAAAAATGTTAGCAACTTTCCTAACTGAAGGCACAAAGAATAAAGTGGCGGGTAGCTGTGAGACCTGGCATAACTGTACAATTAAAAACACATCAGGTGTATAAAAACCTGTGAACTGTTTTCCTCAATGCCCTGGCTATCTCTGAAAACACCACCCAGGTTCATTTGAAAGTTCACTTCCAAAATAGGAAGGCTGGAATCTTCCCATACTTAGAAATAAAAAGTCATCTCTTTCGTGGAAAAGGTCACCGGGAAGGGCACTCCTGCTTCAATCCCTGTGGCCATTTGAAAACGGAAATAACTTAAGGCAAGATCTTTTCAAAGGTTCAAGTAGTTTCAAACCTAAACAGAAAATGGCCTGTTAACAAGCAGACCCAGTACCAGACCAGAAGACAAATACATGAACGGTAGTCCCCGAGAAAGCACTGTTTGGGCCAAGGTGCATGGTTGGAAGCTTTCCAGTCCACTCCTCCCCAGCTGTTGATGTGGGAGGTACTGCCTAACCAGGGCAGCCTCGAAGCCCAGAAATGGTTGTGTGATGACAGATGAGCTGTAAGTTTCTTGACTATTAATAGTTTCTACTGTTGGGAGGCTACAAACATTGGCAAGCAAACATGGTCTCGGGTTTTTAACCGTCCCAGGGTAGAAATGCCTCGAGGGACCATAATGTAGGCCACACTGTGTGGGTGCAAACAGACAGCAGGCCTTCTTTAAGCTTACTAAATCTAGAGTATTCCTGAAAAGGCATCCACTATGGGTGGAAGGCTAACTTCATCATAATAAATAACGCCTACTTGTGTTTAGACACATTGAGGAGACATGCAAAAGGCCGTCCTTGCAAAACACCGACCTGGGTCCTCCTGAAACTAAGGACCACAATCCCATGCATCTACCCTCCCACACCCTTCCCCCAAACACACTACACAGACTCCTGTTCCTCTGGCCACCAGGCTCTCCAGACAATTCATTACAAGACACGACAGGCCACTGCTGCAGGGCTTCACTGCAAGAAATGAGACCAGACTACTGGGAAGGAAGAGTGGGGTGGGAGGCGGCCACTCAGAGATCAGCATCCCCGTGGGGAAGGGCTGCTGAGACGGACGCTCCGAGTTCAAGGCCAGCAGCTCAAATGAAGTGGATCCAGCTCTCTTCGCACTCCCCTCGAGGCATGTGCAGAGCATGACTACGACAAGTAAGGCTATAGTCGCGACCATCGTTGTTGTCCCAGTACTCAGCACCAGCCACACGGTAGCGCAGTGCGAAGAGCACGTGGGAGCCAAGCTCCAGGAGGAAGGGTGGCACGGGAAAGCCGAAGGCGAAGATGTCCTCGGTCCCCTCGGCACCCGCAGGCCCTCTCCAGCGAGCCACAGCCTCATGCTCACTGCGCCAGCCAGAGAAGGTGTAGCGTACTGCCACCTGCTTCTCGAAGGCTACGTTGCACACACGCACTGTGCCGCTGATGCCCAGGTCCGAACAGGTGACACGTTCCAGGCACACGAGCTGCCGTGCCAGGCGATCTCCGAAGCCCGGGGCTTCGATGGGCGGTGGGAAGTCGGGAACCAGGCATTGCAGCTTGAACTCCAGCTCCTGGCTGCTGCAGCACAGGTCCGAGTTGATGGACAGGCGCGACAGCACGTGCAGCGGCACGGATGGGTCCTCCCCTGCGTTAAACACCTTGACCTGCGTCAGCTCCAGGCCCAAGGCGTCAGCGAAGCGCACACGGAGCTGCCGGTTGCAGCCGGCTCGGCACGCAGCGCCGGGAGCTCCCGCAGCCTTGGCACGGCGCTCGGGGGAGCTGGGCAGCGAGCGCGTGCGCCGCTGGATGATGGGCTGCAGCCGAGGATCGCAACCCGGGGGTCTGCAGGGTCGCGGATCCAGCTCCGAGAGGCAGCTGAGGCTCCGTGGCGCCGGTTTCCGTAAACCCGGGGTTGGGGCCATCGGGGCAGAGCCAGGACCTCTTGACATGGCCCAGCCGGGGGCCAGGGCGGGAGTCCAGGCTGCGCTGCTTCTGGGAGTCCCGAGGCGCCGCACCCTGCAGGGAGGCTGTGTGCTCGCGGCCTGGCTCGGGTCTCAGCGGCTGAAGATCCCTTAAGGCCGACCGCACTCTCCAGAGCGGCTTCCCGGGCCTATGAGCCCTGCGAGGTGGTTCCTGCTCTTCCTGGCGTTTACGGGAATGCTGGGGAGACCCGCCGCCCCGAGACTCAGCCGCCTGCAACTTCTCTAGGCGCAACTTCCCGGCGCGCCCCCGGCGCGGGGCCCCGCCCCTCGTGACGCCGCCCGCGGGCGCGTCCCGCTAGCTTGCCCCGCCGCCCCGCGTCGCCCCACGCTGCCTGCCGGAACCCCGCTGCCCGCGCCAGCCCGGCCGCCCGCACCCGCCCAGCCGCAGCGCGCAGCAGCCACCCCCGGGATCCTCGTCACGTGCGCTCGGGCCGAGGAGCAGGTCTGCAGGGCTTCCTTGGTGCGTGTGCCCGCGCGCTGCACCCATCCATCAGCGATGGTTTCTGCAGCAGCCGAGGACGCGCTGGGTGCTTGCTGCGGGGCCTTGGGCTGGAGGAGTACCGGGTGGGGGCGGGACAGAGTCCGGCCTGGGTTGGCCTGGCGGCGAGCTGGCCCTAGGATTAGGGTGAGCGTCCAGCCAGCCAGCTCTGGTCACCTATCTCCAGCAACCTGGACCAGTGGCCAGTCCTGGAGAAGCTTGCAGCTGAGGGAAGCATCTTGCCCACACCTCCCCACCATGCTGTGCTTCCCTATTGGCCAGGCAGCCAGTTCCCTGGGGAGGAGGTGCTTCCGTTTGCCGGGCTTGAGGCCAGAGAGGAAGACTGGGAACCGGGGCTAGTAATGTCCAAGATGGATTGTGCAGCTGCCCGAATCCAGCTTCTGGCTCTTGAGGAGCATTTTTATAGCCAGAATTTCTCGAGCTTTAGTTTTGCTGCTATGCAAGCTGAAACCATGCGTTCTCTGCCCCCCCCCCACGCCACGTCTCTCTGTCCACCCCTCCCCCGCCCCCATTCCCCACCCCTGCATCCAGATTGCACTTTTCTCTCAGGAACTTCACACACACATAACTCGGCTATGTGTCGAGTTTGTCAGGTAGATGAGGGGCCAGGATGGCACCACACATTTAAAGAGCGCCTGGGTCAGACATTCCTTCTTGGTTTCTTTCCCACTTTACAGCAGAAAGAACAAGGTAAAGAAAGAGGGTGGCCAACGAACATTTTCTGCGTCTAAAAGGAATCAAGTGGTTGTGGGGTCATTAACTGTAAAAGGCCACGATAGGATTTTTGTTATTTTCACATGCAAACCTAAAAGTCTTGCATGATTGTGGTGGTTGAGGAAAATCTCCCCTGAGCCCACCTCGTTTCTATTTGGTAGAGGCTGGGGTATTATGAGAGAGAAATGTTCAGTTTCTTAGGCACGCTCTTTCAACAGGCCCCCTCAAAAATAACGGGAATTATGCCTGCCTGTGGTGTGGGGACCTGGGCTTCATAATGACACAGATATAACCCGTAAAGGGAGTTAATACACTGATGGTTCTTTACACTAAAAAAAATTGCATGTATATGTATACACACAGGTGCTCTGGGAGGCCGAGGTGGGGTGTCTGTCTGGAACTGGAGGTACAGGCCCCCGTGAGCCACCCACACAGTGCTGGAAGCTTACCTGGGGTCTGCTGGCGGTATGACAGAGAAGTTAGAAGGATTCAGAGGGTGCTTCCCCACTAAAGTTTTATCTCGGGGGATGAGGGCCTCGTGCACCGTCTTTGTATATTTTAGACTGTCTTGTATTCCTGGATGAGTGAATGAATGGACATGGGAGCTTTAGGGTAAAAGGTGAATTTAATTGGCATCATTTCCAAGGAGTGTGTGTGCATGTGTGTAGGTGGGGGTTCAGGATCCATTCACAACACTCAGTAGTCACGGGGCGGTGGGGGTGGGGGGTATAAGTGTTCCCAACACTCACAGCTGCCTGTTACTCTAGTTCCAGGGGCTCTGATGGCCTCATCTAACTTCTGAGGACATCCACACTTACATGTGTGCATTCCCCTACCACACACATCTAATTTATGATAAATACTATCAAAGTGTAGACATACAACAATATCCTCTCCCATTTCTCATTTCCTAGTACAGAATTCTGAACCACTGCACAGTCAGAGCTTCAAGGTTTCAGTGTGGTGCAAATACTTAGATCAGAAACACAGGGACAGGCAACCCGATGCAGTCGGAACTCACCGCCAGTGTTCTGTTGTTTCTAGTTCCGGTGGCTCGAAGTCCTTTTCAAAGATAAGGGGAATAAAGAAGTCACCTCCCCAGCTGTCATCATCTGGCAGCAGATTGAGCAAGACTCTTCTGAGCACTGCAGAGAAGGTGATGTAACTTTGAGAGGAAATCTTGCTTAGATTTGTCTTGGTACTCTCTTGTTACATGCTTCAAGTGTGCATGTGTGTGTGTGTGGGGGGGTGTTCTGTTGCATTATTTATATAATATTTAAATTATTTATTATTATTTTAAAAACCACTAGAGAGGATGTCAACATACCAAATGAATAGTTTCATTCAAGTCCATTCCGGTGAATCAGTGAATTTATTGGGGTCTCTTAAAGGTATATGAGTGATTTAAAGGCAGCCACATTACCAATAGTCCCCTCCAGCATGAGGGACAACTCAAAGAGTAGCATCCCTGGAGTCCCCACTCCAGGGAGCCTTCCACCTCCTGTGACCTCTGCCGCTCCCTAAGACCACATGCTGTTGGGGAAGTAGGTGTGACGTGCTGTTGGCAAGGGCGAGACAGGAGAGGGGCTCTTAAGTGCTGGTCTGACAACTTTCCTCTCCAGCGCCTTCGGTGGGGAATGTTGATAAGCTCTCTCTTTTTAGGGTGTTCCATGACTTCTTTCTACTAGGGAGACTAATAGGCCTGACCTATTAGACACAGATTTCTCCTGTGGATGATCAGCTGCTCTAAGTCAAAACAGTAACAGTCACGTCATGCCATGAGGATAGTTCTGCTACTGTGTGTGTGTGTGTGTATGTGAATGTGTGCATACTCCTGCACAGGCATGTGAGTTCATGGTACTTTCTGATCAATAATCTGTATTATTTTTTTTAGACAACCCATCTGCCCTCAGATGATGAGCAGCCCTGTGACCTGTTCAAGAAAAGGAATAGGATGAGTGACTGTCGTCAGAAAAGCAGGTGACTGATTTCCAGACCCTGTCTCGTTATGCCACGGCATCCTTCAGTTCTCTCGAGCTCCACCTGTGCTTTGTTTGTGGCAGGAATGAGTAGACAGTGTCTTTAGGCATCGTCAGCTGCTCTTTGTGGGCTTCCTTCGCACAGAGGGAGGGAAGCCACTAACGGCTGGTATGTGTGATGGCAGCTGGTTATGAACAATTTTTTTTAAAGATTTGTTTATTTTTATGTGTATGAGTATTTTGCATGCGCGTACCTCTATGCCTGGTACCTGGAAGGCCAGAAGAAGGCACTGGATCCCCTGGAACTAGAGTTAGAAGTGGCCTTGAGCTGCCCTGTGGGTGTTGCTCTGAACTGCCAAGCCTACTCTCTAATCTGTAAACAAAATGCTAACAGTTGTGAACCCCTAATGACAGCCATCTCCGTTTGTTCCCATTGCCTGCTTGCACTGATCTGACGTAGTCTGTGTTCGTTAAGTAAGTGTGAAGCCTTTTCAAATAATTGATGAGAACGCTGCACAGATGGACCTCTCAGCTTCCAGGAAAGTACACTGACCCGCTTCTTCTCCCACAGCTGGCTCCTCTCCTAAGGAAGTACTATTAACTCTAGTTAAATAGTGTGTGGCTGGGAAGTAAACCAAAAAGAAGTTATTTCATCTCCTGTGAGATCCCACCTCAGTTTAGAGTGCTCTCGAAGGACTTCACTGGCCTATTAGAAAAGAAAATAGGTGTTTCCTCTCTTCTCTTTGTTGGCTGTTCCCAAGACAGCATTCATCCTGTTTTCCATTTGTGTTGAATTATCGTGGTACCACATGACTTTCTATCCTTTTTACGTTTTGCCTATTTTGTGTGTATGTATATGCGTGCATGTGCATGCATGCCACAGTGCATGTGTGTTTAGAAAATAAGTTAAAGGAGTTGATTGTCTCCTTCCACCATGTGGGTCTCAGGGATCAAACTCAGGTTGTTAGGATTGGGGGAAATGCTTTTACCTGATAAGGCATCTTGTCGGCCCCTTCTTGCCTTTTAAATACAACTTTTCCCGAGTGTTTCCCACTTGAAAAGATGATAATAAATGTTTGACTCCTGGTATATGTTGGAATGAACAGTGAAAAACGTACATACTAAAATTTTAGTTGTTTCAGAGTCTCTACTAGTTGGTGATTAAACAGTGAAATCCAGGCTGGGGATGGCTTAATGGTATCAGGACTTGCTGGGCAAGTGTGAGGACAAAAGGTCCCTAGAAACTCGGGTAAATGCCAGGCTGATGTATCAGCTCACCTGCAATGCCAGCCTCGGAAGGTAGCAACAGGAACCCCAGAGCAAGCTGGCTGGCAAGACTAGCCATATCTGCCTGGAGAGATGGCTCAGTGATTATGAGTGCACATTACTCTTGCAGAGGACCCAAGTTTGGTTCACAGCACCCATATCAGGTAGCTCACAATCTTCTATAACTCCAGCTTAAGAGGGATCTAATGCCTCTGGCCTCCTCAGGCTCCCTCAGTCACATAATGTGCACATAACCACCCACCCACTATACACATAATTAAGAATAATAAAAATAAATTTTAAAGAAAGACTAGCCATATGGATGAGCTCTGGGCTTGAATGAAAGACCCTGCCTCCATGATTAGGTGGAAGGTTGATCAAGAATGATTCATGACATCAACTTTGGGCTTCATGTGCATGTGCATACATTGAACCCATATACATTCAAAAACATGTATATACCCACACATTAAAAGAAAAAAAAACAGCAGTGAAACATTTCCAAGGTGCTTTAAGTACCAGGGATTAAACCTGGGACTTTGCACATATATGACAGACAAACAGTCACTGATCTGCATCCCAGCTGCAAAACTTGAGTTGACATCATATCTACACTTCCCATAAAATATGTCTATGAAAGGAGGTTTAAGGTTTTATTTCTGAATATTTCTTAAAAGATTTGTTGTTGTTGTTGTTTTGTTTTGTTTTGAGACAAGGTAGCTCTGGCTGGCCTTGAATTCACAGAGCTCTGCTTGTCTCTTATCTCCTGAGTGTGGGGATTAAAGGCATGTGCTTCCAAGCCCAGTTGCATTTCTGAATATTTTCAAACACTGTTGACCACTAATAGAACAGACCAAGAGTCTTTTTGTTGTTGTTGTTGGTGGTGGTTTTATTATTGTTTTTCGAAACAGGGTTTCTCTGTGTAGCTTTGCGCCTCTCCTGGATCTCACTCTGTAGACCAGGGTGGCTGCGAACTCACAGAGATCTGCCTGCCTCTGCCTCCCGAGTGCTGGGATTAAAGGCGTGTACCACCACCACCACCACCCGGCAGACCAAGAGTCTTATGACAGCTTTTAAAAGTGATTTTTTTTTAAGGTATACCCAATTGCTCTAAAATTATAGGACAAAACACATTGAAAAATGGTTAAGTCTTTAAATGCTCACCTTTGTTGTATAGGTCTATTCACATGTGGGGCATGCATTCTCTACTGGCCCCTGACTAGAGTACAGAGGGAAACTGGATTGCAAACCCTGCTTCTATAAAGCACCTGGAGGCCTCATATTAGTAATGGCTAAAGTGTTAGCAGAAGACTCCTGTTTCTCTTATCATCAGTGATTAGACTGCAGCTTTGTTTGTTTATTTATTTATTTACTTATTTATTCATGTATTTATTTTTCAGCAGTGTGAATGCCGGCTCATCTTGGAATCAAGTACAACATTCAAAGACTTCTGCAGGAAAAAGGCAGAGTAGATCCCGCCTGGGAAGCAGCCTCGTTGGCATCTCCCAGCCTGCAGCAGATAAACTCATGGAAACCATTTCCACGGAGGGAAGACAGGAGCGGACTGTGCTCGGCTCCAAGTATCAGGCTGCCTCTGGAAGCAAGCTGTTCCTTGACTTTCAGTCCATGAAAATCATGAAGGAGGGCGCTGATGAGGACAGTGCAAGTGACCTGTCGGACTCAGAAAGAGTGGCCATTCCTCCTTCTCCGTTCACGCCTCCTGACCTCAACCTTCGAGCGGAAGAGATAGACCCAGTTTCCTTCAATCTTGACCCAGACCCGAGCCGGGCAGAACCTCAACACTGCTACCCTGACTTTCTTCCACCCCCTTTCAACTCCTGGGACCTCCAGGACATGGCTGTGGTTCTGAACACAGAGTGCAGGAGTGAGGCCCTGCCTCGGGCCACGGGGTTCCTTGGGAAGTACATAGACAGACTTCTTCAACTGGAGTGGCTGCAAGTCCAAACTGTGCAGTCTGAGAAGGCCCGAGCCGCCAAGGCGAGGCCCCATGGGGCCTCTGGAGTGCTGAAAAGCCCTCGGCGGGGTAAGCTCCTCACCAGTGCACTGTCCAAGCCCTTACTGTCCCCAGAAGGGATTCCAAAGCCAGGCCCTTCTCGAAAGAAAGGTTTTCACCTCGAAGAAGCCCACCCCTCTTACTATGCATTTGAGACTTCGCCCAGATCTGTAGATGCCCCTGCTCGCCCCAGGCCGTGTTCTCAGAAGCAAGCTCCTGAACTGAGAATGGAAAAGAAGAAGAAACCAAGTAAGGGTCCCAAGCTTCAACTCCGTGCTCCACCCTGCGCCGAGGGCAACCCTGCAATGGAAGCCAATGGTAACATCCGAATTCCCAAGCAGTCCCCAGTGCTTCTGGACCCAGTGGACTCCTGTAGGACCTCCAGGACACAAGCACACTCGGACCTGAAGAAAAAGGGAAATGCAAATAACTGTGGTCTCCCCGCTTCATCCAGTGAGAAAAAGCTCAAAACCGGTGGAGCAAAGCAAGGCACATATAAGTTAAAGTGACCGCTGAGGTGAAGAGCCTAAAAAGGGTGCTCGCCCCAAAGTGATGGTGAATTTGAATCCATTTGTGATCACTGACTCAAGTAGCCGGCTGACTCTCCAGCTACCCCCCCTTCCCTCCCCCAACACTTATTTTCAGAGGTCTCAGTAAGGCTCAGTAAGCTGTTCTTGGTATCCAGTCTTAAGCATTTGAGGGACCAGTAGGTCAGAGTTAACTCATGTGTCTATGACACAGAGGATTGGAACGGCAGTGCCGGTCAGCCATTGTAGAAGTGGCCCCAGTGTCCCTGTCTCTGGAGGGTGGGAAACAGTGTGTACTGCTTTACGTGACAGAACCCTGGAGCCTCACAGAAGAAAGGCCCTGCTGGCTCACTGCCGCCTGGTTTTGCATAAACCCTCAAGCAGAGTTTCTGCTGTTGAGTCTTTGTCTCATCTGCTGCCCACCCTCCTCCAAGCTTCAGGTCCACTCCGTTTGGATCACATGAGTTTCTATTCTGGGTGTCATTTATCTGAGCCAGTTCCTTGCCAGAGGCAAAGGCATCTAGATTGTCTATCTGGTGCATTTTAAAAGGCGTTTGAAATCCAGGGGTAGTGCAGTAGCCTGTTTCTGAGTTCTCTTAACTGAAGTTAAAATCACTGGTAGGTTTTCCAGAGGGAAGGTCAGCAGGCCCAACCATGGTTGCTGCTGTTTGGGGAGGCAAGAAAGAATCGTCTGGCACCTTAGGCCTTTGAGGAACCAAAGGAATACTCAAATGTAAGTTGTTAAGGTACTGACTAGGGACCCATATCCTGTTCTCGGTCAAAACTCATAGTCTGTTTCCATTTGTAGGAGCAGGGTTTTCTAATCATGCCTGGGGAGGAAGCAGACACACTTGTGCTCTCTCTCTCTCTCTCTCTCTCTCTCTCTCTCTCTCTCTCTCTCTCTCTCTCTCTCTGTGTGTGTGTGTGTCTGTATACTGTCCCAAGTGTTCTTATCTGCTTGTGGCTTCCTGGCTCTCACACGGTCATCTTCCTCGGCTGCGTTTGAGTCTTATCTGCCCCGGCCCTTGGCTGCAGCTTCTCAGGCAGTGAAACAGCTATTGGACTTGGGGGGGGGGGGCAGCATCCATGATTCTATTGTTTTTGGTTTTTTTTTCACCTTTGGGGAAAAGGACCAGGGTAGCTTGTTGCAGTTGGAACTTCCACACAGCCACAGGTACCACAGGTACCACAGGTAGTAGCAGAAGGGTGAGAAAGGTTATCCTTAAAAACAGTTCCTAAGTCAGAATGTCAGGGTCATTATGTAAGGCCTGATGTCAGCCATATCAAACAACACACAAGCTTTTTTTCTCTAGCCTTTTCCTTCAGGACTTTATTTTCAGATTCTTTTTGCACTGTCCTCCTGGAGAAAGCACCTTCTTTCCTGCGTTTTTTTGTTTGTTTGTTTGTTTGTTTGTTTGTTTGTTTTTGTTGTTGTTTTGTTTTTGTTTGGTTGTTGTTTGTTTTTTTTGTGTTGTTTTGCTAGAGACAGGGTTTCTCTGTGTAGCTCTGACTGTCCTGGAACTTGCTTTGTAGACCAGGCTGGCCTCAAACTCACAGAGTTCCACCTGCCTCTGTGGCCAAAATATGTATACTTTGCAGGCAGTCCACAGATGCACTGTCCACACTTGCCCGTTGTGTGCACCCTGTTTGGGGAGAACACTGCCACCCTTCATCCCGTCCCACCCGAGTGAGGCCCTGTGTGTCCACTTCCCTACTCCTCGGAGCACAGATGATTTTTACCATAACCAGCATCTCTTTTATTCCTTCTCTAGATTTTTATGCAGATCTTTAAGGAAACTTCAGGGCCAGTAAGTGGAAGCATGACATAATATACACATATGTACTTATATACTCCTTGGAGTAGCACTAACTGGCTCCCTTTCCTGTCACATACCTGTGTGGGTGCTCTTAGAGACCCTGACATGTGAGAGTGAAGTTTCTTTTCCCTTGTGGATGTGTGTCTGAGCTGAAACTCACTACTAAGGGATGTAGAGATGGTGCCTCATGCATCTGTTCCCAGCACACTTAATGGAAGTTGACTCCTAATCTGGGGACAAGAATTCCTGTTCTGTGTTTAGACAGCCCTAGAAGTCTGAAGGCATGACTTTGTTTACCTCTTTGCCTGAGTTGATTGTCCATGTTAAACAGTATTATTGGATAGGACAGAAGTGCTATTGAACAATGCACTTTGTCACAGTTACATTGACTGCCGTTAATCAAGCATAGCTTTCTCTATGATCTCTAAGGACATACCCCCAAGCAGGCAAGTGGAGAGCATTGGACGATGAATTGTGAACTCGTTCATTTTAAGGCCAAACCAGAGAATCCTGCTACAGTGACAAATCAGTGTACTTCTGGAAGCACCTCTCATTTCGGAGGTGTTTGCATAGCCCACAGATCCAGCAAACCCAAGAAGAACGTAAGGAAAACAGTATTTGGGGCTCAGTGACACTGTGGGTGGAGAAGGGCCACAAAGCACTGTGGGTATCCACTCATGCCGTGCTTTGGACTGTTTCCCAGATGACCAAAGGGCCGAAGATCTGTAACTGACTTGAAGCTTATAGAGTTCCTGGCTGTGCCAGACTTTGGGGGAGATAATAGACATCATTGGTCTTCACAGAGAAGGAAGGTTTGTTCTGATCCTTTGTCTTCTTGGGGTCATATGTTCTAGAAAGACCTAAGATGAGCGTCTTACATGGCTTACACATTCTTTTTTTTTTCATTCATATACTTGAACAGTTAGGTAGAAGTCTGAACCTTTGGTGGTACTGTATTCAAAACAGCAGTATTTATTGTTTAATTGTGTACATGTAGAAGGTCCTGTGTGAAGTGGCCTGAATATATTCAGCATGTTCATTTGCTGTTGTAATGCTGTATGTTTGGTTTTGTATGTAGCAAAACAGAGCTCATGTAAGTTTTTGTGGACTTGGACTTTTTCTTCCTTAAGATTAATTAAACAGAACAGATATCTAGGTTTTTCTGGCTTGGTATGATTTCTGCTGTTATTTTTTTTTATTGCAGTTGTCTTTATTTTCTCTGATTATTCCCAAGAATTGCTGAGGATGGGATTCTGTTCCCCCGACCTTCATGCCGACACTGTCCAGGAGGAAGGCCAGCTAGTGCTGCTCGGGGCCTCAGAGACACATGGCTGTGAACCGCTGTGGAGGGGTAGGCAGGTGGGGAGCAGGCTGTGGATTCACTGTGTGCCTTGTGCCGGACTATCCTCCTGCTCCCATCTTCCTGAATTCAGCTGTGCCCACTTGCAAAGGATCACCACAGCTGGGCGCCGACTCTTGGCTTCCCTCAGAGGAGGAGGGTGAGGAAGGTTACGGGACCCTCACTGGAGTATCCAGACAATCCTGACCACATGGATGCAATTCTGATTGTACTTGGCTTGTGGGGAGGACTAGAGGATACAGGTCGGGAAGGATGAAGGAAGGGACTCCATCTATGCCACCATGGAAGGAAGTCCATGCTGGGTGAAGACCTTCCAGTGTAGCTGCTTTAAGGTTGCCAACACTATTGCCTGGCACCACCCTGGCCCTGTAAGGAAGCCAACTCATTGGTGGAGTGAACTCTGGTGGTATCCTACCTTGGTTTATCATTGGGACTTTGGGAGGATGGGTAGACATGGTTCACATCTCTTCCAGGGAAGGGATTTTAGCAACTGTGGCACAGTGGACTCACACCTTACCCGGGTTTGGAGGTAAGTCCTGGGAGAGGCAGGGCCTGCTCTAAGCCTTCCCAGAGGCCTTTACACCTCTTCCTAAGCTCACTTCTGACAGTGAAGTATGTGCCTCTGAGCATGCCAAACTACAGCAATCCTGGGGGTGGCTTAGAAACGGTTCTCTGACATTAGCCAAATTAACCAAGTTGGAGATTAAAAAAACAAACAAACAAACCCAGGCTTGGATTGTGCATGAATGGCGGATATTTTATCGGTTGTTACCTGATCATCCACTAGGTGGCGACCAAACCTTTTGAGACCCTGGTGAATTTATCTTGTTAGTGTCTTCTGATGGAACACACCTTTGTACTAAGATCAAAAAGGAATGGGAGAGAAAAGGACTGCTTGGCTCCCGACACAAAGCAGGTTCTTCACTTACCTGTCCTCTGCCACCAGAGAGTAAATGAACTGTTAGCTGCGATTAACTACAGTGGAGGATTCCCTGGTGTTCCTGGAATGTTCCCTAATCACAAGGCCCCGCCCAGCAGATGTGAAATAACAAGTCATTTATAAAAATCTTCACAGAGAATCCACTTCCATAAACTATCACTCAATATGCCCACCCTTATCCATTCAGTAGTTAAGTAATTAGCAATAACAACCCTGTAAATACATGGGGAATGTTCGAATGGATCACTGTGAATGCAATGGGAAGCCTGAGTATTGTAAACTCATGGGGCTTAGGAGTGAAGCCCTGAAGTGTGGCTCCTTGGTGTGCTAACAGTGCTATAAAGGAGAGGGTTTCATAAGCAAGACCTTTCCGGCCTGATCTCTGCACCCCTTCTCCCTGACGTGAGCCATACAAACTAGAGCCTCAAAGCAGCTGGAAACCTGTGAGTACTTCTCTCCTCTTCACTGCCTTTCTATGCAAGAGCGGCCTGAGAAGATAGTCTCCTGCCCTCAAAGACAGAACCCAGGTAGCCTGCCATATAAGCATTTCTACATAACTGCAGGCTTCCTTGACAAAACAGTAGGCTACTGGGCCGTTCTGAAGGCTCCTGGTCAAGGAGACTAGCAAAGCTGTGTGCTTTTGTGTTGCCTGTCTTGTTGCGTGTGTATGCCCTGACCCTTGTCCTGGGTGACCATGGGATCACACCTTTCTGCCTTCGCGGGAAAGCAGTAATGAATGCTTCACGGTAGCTACTGTTAAGCCCCCGAGTTTCATGCCACTCATACTGTGGACCTCCCCAAACCCATGGGACAGCCTGCATTTTAATAAAATCCTTGGCACACTGAAGCTGGAGAAGGCTGCCTTTCTGGTGCATAAGTTTGAGTTGCTGGTCTTGCAGAGGATCTGGGTTCAGACCCCAGCACCCATGTGGTGGCTCACGATTGTCTGTAACTCCAGTTCCAGGGTAACCGATACCTCTAGCCTCCCTGGGTACTGCATGCACATGGTGCACTTACATGCACTCAGGCAAACACCCATCTGCATACAGTTAAAACAATAAATCTTTTTCCTTTAAAAAAAAGAAGTAAGTCGTCATTCAGAACTTGGTAAGGGGAAATGAACTAGAAGCCTCGTAAACCCCTTCACTCTTTTTAGCCTTCTACCCTTCCCCCGCCAAAAACCCTTCAAAACTTACTCTGACAAATGACTGAAGAGTTTACCAACAGTATTGTTAGTATAGAAGTATAAAGGCAAAAGGTGAAAAAGTGGGCTAGGCAATGGGTTAGTTATTAGTTAGATTGCTTAGTTGGTGAAGCACTTAGTCCTGAGTTTGACCCCCAGCACTTCTATGAAAAGCCAGGTGTGGTAGGCACACTTGTAAACCCAGCTCTTGGTGGAGGTGTGGGGGCAGAGGTGGGTGGATCCCCGAAGCTTACTGTCTGTCCAGTCAGCTAGGTGTGGGTGAACATTTTACTTGGAGTGAGGTCCTTCCCCCAGTGCTGCAGGAGTGAATAATGAGCATTTTCAAACCTTCAAGAAAGTTGAAAGGTACCCAGCAAGCGCCCGCAGGCTTGTGTACATCCCATGGCCAGCAGGCCACCTCATCTGCTCTGGCCCCTCCTGACTGTGGCCTCTGAATGCTGATTTCCAGTGGGCTCCAGATGCACAGTATCACCCGGGATACAGGGGGAGTACAGTGGGATACACCTTGGGAGCTTGTAACCATCTCTTGTTGGCCATTGTATGCAACAGGCTCAGACTTAGAGTCACGCCACTGTTACGGAAAGCAGAGCTCTCATTTACGTTTGTGTGTTTGTTTTGTCTATTCTTGAGCTGGGGAGACAGAGCAGTCAATGTAAGGACTTGAGTTTGTGCCCAGGAACTCACGTAAGTGTCCAGGCATGGGCCAGTGAGATGGCTCAGTGGGTGAAGGCCCTTTCTGTCAAGCCCAATGACCCAAGTCTGATCCCTGAGATCCAGATAATAGAAGGAGAGAACCAGCTTCAACAGGTTGTCATCTGACCCCCACATGTGTACTATGGGCACATGTGTGCCATTAATGAACACATACACATGATAGATAGATAGATAGATAGATAGATAGATAGATAGATAGATAGATAGATAAATGTAACCCAGTTATGGCAGCCCTAGCCATCCTAGTGCTGGGAAGTGGAGACAGAAGGATCCCTGGGACTTTCAGACCAGCCAGCCTAGGATAATTAGTGTACTCAAGGCCAATGATAAACCCTGCCTCAAAAAATAAGTAGGGTGGGGTATCACACACTGTAGTCCCAGCAATTGGTAGACAGGGACAGGCAGATTTCTGAGTTCAAGGCATGCCTGTGTAGGGCCCTGGTCCCCCGTTTTGGGTAGCTGTTGCCTTGTTTGCCGACCTTGACCAGATGTCCTCCCTATGCTGATTCCCTGCCAGTTTCCTTCCTCCTGAATGCTCACCGGAGGTTCCTTGTTTGTGTATCCTGCATATTGGGCGTTGACAGCTTAGATGTAAGAATGTAGAGCATCAGTAGCAAACTTCTGCCCTCCAGGGTTCTCCCATTGTGCTGTAAGCCCGTATTTAAGACCTCCTCCCTCCTTCAATAAACGGCATTCTGCATTCTGCTGAGGCGAATGACCCACTGTCTCTTGGCTCTGTTTTTTTGATCCACAGCCCCTTGCTCAGATATGATGAACAGGTGGTTGTAGCGCTGGCGTTACTGCTACATGCCTGGTCTACAGAATAAATTCCAGGATAGCCAGAGCTACACACTGAAACCATGTCTTGAAAAACAAACAAAAATAAGGTAGATGGTTGATGAGTGATGGCACCCAAGGCTGACCTCTGCCCACCACACATACATGTGAGTATGCCTGTACACACACCGCCACACATACATGTGAGTATGCCTGCACACACACACACACACACACACACACACACACACACACACACACACACACACACCTGCACTCATGTGGACACACACCCACCTCACATACACAGATGGACATTGAGCTCAATGATTGACTGGTCATGT
This sequence comes from Peromyscus maniculatus bairdii, assembly GCF_049852395.1. NCBI lineage: Eukaryota > Metazoa > Chordata > Mammalia > Rodentia > Cricetidae > Peromyscus > Peromyscus maniculatus. The sequence goes on from NC_134855.1 coordinate 155,706,824, forward strand.
GTGGACATTCCTAGAAGTCTTGAGCCGGTGGATATCCACCAGGAGCCATTTTTGAAGCACTTTACTCTCAGTCACCCCTTCTTGCATACATTTTCCTCTACTCACTCTGGTTGGCTGAAGAAGTCTAGTTTATTAGGTTTATTATCATTAACGTTAATCAATGTCAAATGTCTTTCCTCCCTATGAGTAGGCTGGCCTGGTGTCTTACCTTCCATTCCGTTGTGAAGGAAGGATGGCAGGCTATTGCTCACTGGGATGTCTCTCCCTGTTCTCTGGGTTCCAGGCTCTTCCCCCTCAAAGGCTGCAAATGAGTGGGGAAAAGAAGTTCTTCCAGGCTTCTGCTGCCTCATCTTGGTGGAGAAAGCACCATGTGCCACGACAGACCCCTCTCCATCTGAGGCAATGTCCTCCTCCTCCTGAGCCAGCAGGAGCCCCACTGGGGGCAGGAGGGAAGGCTCAGCTCCAGCCCCGGCCGCTCTCTGGGTGTTTACTCATCTACACTAGCAGTGCCCATGCTGACAGCACGGGCACGTGTCCTTCCCCAGTCTAGCTGTCCACCGCAGGCAGCTCCCATCCCACAAGCGGTCCACTGTCTCTGCAAAATCCCGGTCAAGCAGACAAGTGTGCACTCACACCCATTCTTCAACAGCGAATCCCAGATGTTCCCATCTGGCTCTTGCATGAGAAAAGAACACCCAGGCCTCTCCTCCAGGGCCCAGGGAGGAACCCTGGAATTAAGTAGCAGAAAGCAACATCCCTTCCTTCACTCCTGCCATGGGCCACAGAGGTGGGGAGATCTGAGACTACGCTGAGAAGCAGGTGGAGGGGGGGGTGGATGTCACTAGAAATGCAAATGTTTAGAAAGCACGCCCCCTAGTTCACATTAACTGGTGTGGTTGGAGCCTGATATGGCCACAGCCTAAGGGACAAGGGCCACCTAATACCCAAATGGCATTGGGCCCAGATATATTTAAAAATGTTTAAAATTTGGTCTCTCCTAATATATTAAAATGCCATTTTTTTCAACTCAGAACAAGTATAAAGCAGAGCCATTCCCAGCATCCTTGGATTCCTTCCCAGAGTATTATAACCTATAACCCAGCCTCATTCTTCTCCCATGGGGCTCTGCACTGCACTTGCCCAGGTATGGCTCATGCAACTTGACAAACTCCAAATTTGTGACCCTGCTCGGAGGTCTCACAGGCTGTGTGCAGTACAATCCGCTTGCGCTGAAGTGAGCACAAACTAAACTCGGCCACTGTACCCACTTCTCTCTCTGCCTGGGAACACCTGGCAGCTCACACTCTGCACAGGAACACTGGCAGCCAGCCACACTGCTGACACTTCCAATGGCAAGAAGATGAGATGAGCTAAAATGATAACAGTTCAGCACACACAGTCAGCTGCAGCTCACACTCTGAGAACACAGGACGCTGATGAGGGTGATTACCCACTTTACCTGCTGAAAGCTGGTCATTACTTTAGGCAAGATAAGGAGAGAACAATTCATTTATTAAGGTTGCCAAAGCTCAAGTTCAGATTTTACTTCAAAATTTGCTCCTTCTCCATCTCTCTGCCCACTCTTTAACACCATCTAAGTTCATAAGAGGTTTGGGTAGAAATGGTTGTACAGTCCAGAGCCCAGATATGCTTAGAATAAAGATTTTGTAACGTGCACTGGGAAGTCGTAGAAAGTGACTTATTTCTCTGTGCCAGTGGCAGAAGGAACCCAGGGCCTTGCCATGTGCATGATGGGTAAATGCTCTACAGAGGAGTCTCATCCCAAGCCTCCTTCATTTCTTTCTTCCTCACACATCTTCCCCAGGTATAATTATATGGGGTTCCACTAGAATGTGGCCACCCCAAGACAGGATTCTTCCCTATTGTGCTTCCTGCTGTGTTCAGTGCCCACTGAGTGTCTGTCCCAGCAGGTGTCCAATTAGAAAACAGAAAAGGGGACTGACTAGGACATTGAGCCACCACCATGCTCAACCCCCCCCCTGCAGTGTGTGTGTGTGTGTGTGTGTGTGTGTGTGTGTGTGTGTGTGTGTGTAATAGCTCTCTATAATTTATTGGGGTTGTTTTTCCAGTTTTGAGTGTTTATAAGAACCATTAATTGCCCTACTATAGAGGGATTATTGGACTTGTATTTAGAAACTAAAAACCAAGCAAGAAACAAAGAAACAAACCCCGTTTTCCTGTAGGCGCTGGCTTTCTTTCTTCTGGCTGAGCTATAATCCCCAAGGTTGGATACCTAGCCAGTTTTCTGTGTACACACAGGACTGGAGTTTGGTATCTGAGCACTCGCTCCCCTAGACGCTGCTGGCCACAGATGAGGTTACACCTTACCCATCAGCCCACCTGCTCCGACAAACGCAAGCCGGGCAGAGGCTGGGGTGAAGTGTCCGGGCTCAAGGACTCGAGAGAGTAACTAGAAGAGATGTCACTGGCTGGAAAGCAGGTGTCTGGCTCCTGCTGAGGCTACCAGGCTCCAAGGACTGTCCAGTGGCCACCCAGACATGGACATAAGAGGCTGCACCTGGCTGCTGCTGCTGTCGCTCTTGCAGGTGAGCTGGGTGGGAGCTGGGAACTGCGTGTTGCACAGGTGGAAACTTGGCAGGATAACTGAGCATAATCCAGCTGAACCTGGTGAGAAGCAGGCATTCAACTGAAGCAGGGGGATGTCCATCTTTAGAATAATATAGACACATGGAGCTCCAGAATTTAGATATGTGGGATTGAGATCCACATCTTATGAGGAAGTAGGGAGCAGCTGAGGGACTTGATACCAATTTATGAAACACACACAGGTTAGCTTGTGTCAATATAAACTCCTAACAATACTTCTACCCCCGCTTCTAAGGGACTGAGGAAATTCAGCAGTGTGTATTAAAGACAACCGGAGCAAACAAGTGGGGGCATGAAATAACCCCACTGCAAACAGGATGAGAAAAACAGGGACCACCAGTGGGCAGCCAGTGTCCTGTGTTCCAGTGGGCGGCCAGCAGCCAATGTTCTGTGTTCCAGTGGGCAGTCAGTGTCCTGTGTTCAGTGGGCAGCCAGCAGCCAGTGTTCTGTGTTCCAGTGGGCAGCCAATGTCCTGTGTTCCAGTGGGCAGCCAGTGTCCTGTGTTCCAGTGGGCAGCCAGTGTCCTGTGTTCCAGTGGGCAGCCAGTGTCCTGTGTTCCAGTGGGCAGCCAGTGTCCTGTGTTCCAGTGGGCAGCCAGTGTCCTGTGTTCCAGTGGGCAGCCAGTGTCCTGTATTCCAGTGGGCAGCCAGTGTCCTGTGTTCCAATGGCAGTCTGTTTTACATGTGGTTGTTGGGTGTTACCTTCTGGGCTTCCTTTCTGTTAGTAGGGAGAGAAAATTGAGTCTTCTTTTTTTAAAAACTTAATGTTTTAAGTTAGCATATGAAGAGATTGGTTTCATCATGGCATGTTCATGTGTGCTCTGTTCTTATTTATCCCTGGCTCCCCTTCTACAATCTCTCCCTCCCTCCACACAAGCCTCCTTCTGATTTCATGTCACCCATATCCTAGTGCCCCTCCCAAGATCGCTTCACACTCTAATTGAATCACACATACCAGAGACAGAGACACCATACACAAACAGACAGACAGCCTCCCACACATACACACAGAGAGAAAGAGAGAGACAGACACCACTCATGTGCGTGCACACACACACACACACACACACACACACACACACACACAGCCATGGAACACAGACACACAGAGATGAGGCAGTAGACATAGTTGGGATTACACACTCTGGGGTCTGAATTCAGATGCTTAAGTAACAACCAAGGCCAGTCACTTCCAGAGCGGGCTGGTCTAAGCTGACATGGATCCTCCTTTCAGTCCAAGTCCACCTCATCCTAGAGATTTGAAAACCAGAGTTTGGGTTGATTTTCTAGCAGTGCAGTTGGTGGTCAGGAGGTCAAACAAAAACAAAAGCCTTGATACTGTGTTTCCTTTACTTGCCAATAAAGCTACAACATGTACTTCACTGACTTGGTGGCCATGGCCGTGAGGGAGGGGACTCCACCGACAGCTCCTGTTTGGCCAGTGGTGTCTCCAGCACTCTCTGTGTGTTCCTAACCACTGAGGAAGTGGGCTATGTTCATCCAGTCTCTAGTTAGATGTTTGCTGGGCCAGACACTTGGATGGACACTGAACACAACAGCAAACACAGTTAGGGTCCTGTCTCGGCAAACTCACACTCTAGCAGAGCCCCATTTTTGAAAGTGGATGCCTTGCCTGGTGCCAGTTGCTTGGAGTTAGGAGAATGACCTTGGTTATATTTTGCCATGTCAGGAGTCGAGCTTTTAATCAGTGCATTCATCTCATCTGTGTTTTTTCATAGAGCCCTGTCTTATTACCCCATGTTAGCCTGGATTTGAGTATATTGCAAACAAAATCCCATCTCCACCCTTCCCTCACACCTGTACCTGCCCTCAACTAGTCTCTCAAGGAAATGGCAATATCCCCTCTCTGTTGTGTTAGCACAGTGCCCGAATGGTTAATTAACCTCCATGGCAGGTAAGGATGGCAGGAAGTGGGATCCTCCTGTGGATTATACCTCAGTGTTTGTCTGAGGGGGTTTTGTAGATGTAACCAATCGTATTATTAAAATAAGAAACACAGAGCCAAGGTAAAAGAGAAAAGCCGAGAGGTCAGAGCTCAGAGATAAAATCTTACCTCCTGCAGTGCTCCTAGCTTCCCCGAGAGAGGGAGGTACTTCCTGTGTCCCTGTTTAAATAATCTTTCTGTTCTGCCTTCTCATTGGTTGTAAACCCAACCACATGACTGCCTCATCACTGCCTGTAAGTACCGCCCTCCAGGTCTTAAAGGCGTATGTCTCCAATACTGGCTGTATCCCTGAACACACAGAAATCTACCTAGCTCTTCTAACCACCACGCTCTTACTATGGCTCTAATAGCTCTGACCCCAGGGCAACTTTATTTATTAACATAAAATTAAAATAACATTTCAGTACAAATAAAATATCACCACATTTCCCCTTTTCTATTTTAATAAAAAGAAAAAAGGCAAAAAGTTATAACTAACAAAAGAAAAACTATATACAAAAGTACAATAACTATATACAATATATACAAGTAACAAATACCTAAACGATGTCTAGTCCATTTGTATTTGACAAATCAGAGAAAATAATTCCCTTATCTATCCTATTTTAGTAAGTCCAAAATGTATCTAATTCACTTTCTATCCTAATTAATCTTCAACTATAACTAACTAATCTTCAACTCCCTCAGAGACCCAAGAAGGAAATAATATTAGCTAACAAAAATAAAAACAAGAAGTGCACAAAAGCAACTTCCAAAAATTTTGTGAGTTGACAGAAACAGCCAGCTGCCTGGACAGTCACCTGAGGTTTCTCCACAGTGTTGGGGCATCATCTTCAGCCTATAGGCTTATGGTATCTGACAGACTCATTTGTGAAGTAGGTTGTACACAAGGTCAACAGTTCAACCTCACACTGGGTGAGAGCAGTCCATGTACCAGAAACACCTGAATTCCACTAGTGTCATGTCATGATTCAGGATTTTAAATTCTGGAAATTGTTGATGGTTTTTGAATTCAGCTGTCCATTCTTCTTGGCTGTGTATATATGGCTTCATCTAAGCATCCCCTTCTCCACATCCCTCTATTAAATGCCAGTCTACTATTGAGAGGCGTGAGCTTTCAGTTGCTGTTCCATTGCACAACAGAAGCCATCGGCCCACTGCCTGTTCAGCTGCCTTCGAAGAAAAGGGCACTGTACCTTTTCCGGATTGTGAAGGCCACTTCAGGGATGGTGCCATATTGTCCTGGCCTCAGAAGATGCCGTCTGATAAAGCCATAACCACACTTGTTTTGGCAGGAATTGGTAGTCCTTTGTTTCGTGTTCTGTCTGTCCATTTTTTCTGTTGATTTGAGGATACTTTGTTGTCCAGTGGCTAACTTTTGCCACAATGAAAATTAACTCCATATGCAGTTTCTTCAATGCCCATATTTTCTCTGAAGTAGATTGGTACTGCCAGGAGCCGACATGTCTCAAAAAAGAAAAATTTCTAAGTTATTAAAACATTTTAAATGCCATATTCTGTAGATCTCTGAAGGGTTTGAAGATGACCTGTCTAAAATACATCTGCTCAATTTTTAAAACATATCTAATATGACTACAATTTCTATTGTAATGTCTAACTACTAACTTTCATTTCTTTATATCCTAATAGTTGGTAATAATGTAAAGTATTTAAAACTAGTAATTGTCTTTTTCTTTTCTTTCTTTTTTTTTTCTTTTTTTTTTTAAACAAAAACCTTAAATCTAATCTCCTTTGCTTAGCCTTTTTCCTAACCCTTGACAACTTGTAACCTACCCCCCTAAATAATGAAAATTATCCCAGACCCAAAACCCATTAAAAGAACCAAAAAACCACCCGCCCCACACCACTTCTTTGGCAATGTGGGTGTCATATTCTTAAAATTGCTTCCTGCTGGGTATGGGCGAAGTTTTCTTTATCCTGAAAGAAAAATTTAGGTTAATTGTCAAATTCTAGGAAAGGTAACTATATCCTTCATTATTATCCAGTCTGTGTATAAAGCCAAAGTTCAGGGTTTATCTCAAGTCCTTATTCAAGTAGTCTTTGAGACTGGATCATCTCAGCTAGTCATCTCAAAATTGCTCTGAGCACCTTGTAGTTCAAAGCTGATCTATAGATGATGTTTGTCAGTTCAGTGATATTATTATTGTCCACGTGGAATTGTTGTTGTTGTGGGGCCCCATCTTCTTTTCGGAGACTTCAGTTGATGTTAGGCCTGGCCGTGATTTCCTGCAGAAAACTGATAAGAGACTCGAACACAAAGACATATATATGCAGCTAACTGAAGCCTTTTTTCTAGAATTAGTTAGTACTCTATATGACCATTCATATCTTAACAAAGTTTAAAATGTATATATATATTAATCTTGTAAATTTTGATATAAAATTTATACTTTAAGAAAAGTTTAAAGAATCAGAATAGAATCAAAGAGTTGAGATTAGTAATAGAATAGTCCCTTAATTAATTTGGCTTTTGTCCTGTCCCATAGCAGAAAATGGCTCTTTCTGGCATGATACAGGGAGTTTGCATTTTCCTTTTAACAACATGCTTGAGTTTGAAGAAGGAGAGAGCCATTCTCCAACTCCAAAGTCAGCTTTAAATTTTAATTGAACTGGGACTATTAGAAAACCAATAGTGTTAAATCTTTAAAGAAAAGCAGAAACAAACATTTAAGAAGACATAAAATTTTTTAGATAATATATACCCATATGCCATATACTCCCATATACTCTGTTTCCTGGGATAGATGATTTGTCCCTTTTCTTCAGTTGTCTCATTTGTCTTGTGTCCTTCAGATTCCTTAACCTTCATTCTCCTAAAAGACAAAAACAAAAACCTTCCCCCAAGACTAATTTTGGGGATGTTCCTTTTTGGCAAGTTATTATCTGATTAAATGAAAAGACATGTGTTACAGGTACAAGTTAGTTTAAATTGGATGTTCATGCTGATTGATGAACTATCACCTCCTCTAATTAAGAGGTTTTTCTTGTTCAAATCGAACCTTTATCAATTTTGATGGTATCCACAGCTTATCTTCTCCTGTAGAAACAAAAGCAAAACCTCGTCCCCAACGTAATACATACCCTGGTTTCCATTCTGAGGTCAGCACATCCTTAAAGTATATAGGCTGATTTAATTCTGTAGTTTTTTCTATTACCCAATGTCTCTCTGCAGCTGTTGTTCCTTTCTCATTGGCATTCAGAAAATTCAAAGTTAATAGAGCATTATGCAGTCTATTTCTGGGGGTTTTTGTTACTCCTTTCTGTTTATTTAGCATATCCTTTAGGGTTCTGTTTGACCTTTCTATAACTGCTTGACCTGTAGGATTATGTGGTATACCTGTAATATGCTTTATATTGTAATAAGCAAAAAACTGTTTCATTTTAACAGAGACATATGATGGAGCATTGTCAGTTTTAATTTGTGCAGGTATACCCATGATGGCCATAACTTCCAGCAAATGAGTGATTACAGAATCAGCTTTTTCAGAACTCAGAGCAGTTGCCCATTGAAATCCTGAATAAGTATCGATAGTGTGGTGTACATATTTCAGTTTTCCAAATTCTGCAAAGTGAAACACATCCATCTGCCAGATTTCATTTCTCTGAGTACCCTTTGGGTTACATCCTGCTGGTAATGGCGTTTGATTATAGAAGGAACAAGTAGGACATTTCTTTACTATTTCTTTGGCTTGTTGCCAGGTTATGGAAAAATCCTTTTTTAAACCTTTACTATTGACATGATGTTTTTTATGAAATTCTGAGGCCTCCAGCACATTTCCTATCAATAATTTATCAATCTCATCATTGCCTTGTGCTAGAGGGCCTGGCAGACCAGTATGAGATCGGATGTAAGTTATATATAAAGGATGACTCCTTTTCCTGATTGTATCTTGTAATTGAATAAATAGTGAAGTTAATTCTGAAGCATCAGGGATAAATTCTGCAGTCTCAATATGTAATACCACTCTTTCAGCATACTGAGAGTCAGTTACTATGTTGAGAGGTTCTGAAAAATCCATTAATACCAACAGAATAGCATACAATTCTGATTTTTGCACTGAATTATAAGGACTTTGTACCACTTTACTTAAATTTTCTGATTTGTAACCTGCCTTTCCTTGTTTGTTGGCATCTGTATAAAATGTACGAACTCCAGATATGGGTTTTTGCCGTACAATTCGAGGCAAGATCCAATCAGCTCTCTTTATAAAATCAATTCTGTTGCTTTTGGGATATTTGTTGTTAATTTCTCCCAAAAAATTACTGCAAGCTCTTTGCCAAGGTTCACTTTCTGTCCATAATTTTTCAATGTCCTCCTTAGTTAAAGGTACGACAATTTCTGCTGGGTCTATATCTGCTAATTGACGAAGTCTCAATTTTCCTTTCCAAATCAAGTCAGAGATTTTCTCCCCATAAGTTTTTAATTTTTTATTTGGTTTATTTGGTAAAAATATCCATTCCAATATAATATCTTCCCTCTGCATTAATATTCCAGTAGGGGAATGCCTAGAAGGTAAAATAACCAAAATGCAATCCAGCTTTGGATCAATACGATCCACGTGCCCTTCATGTACTTTCTTTTCTACCAAGGCCAATTCTTTCTCAGCTTCAGGTGATAATTCTCTTGGACTATTTAAGTCCTTGTCACCTTCTAAGGTTTTGAACAAATTAGTCAGTTCATCATTTTTTACCCCAACAATAGTTCGTAGATGAGAAATATCTCCAAATAATCTTTGAAAGTCATTAAGAGTCTGTAGTCTATCTCTCCTAATTTGCACCTTTTGGGGTCTAATTTTTTGTAGCTCTATTTTATATCCTAAATAATTAATAGAATCTCCTCTTTGTATTTTTTCAGGAGCAATTTGTAATCCCCAGCAAGGCAAAATTTTCTTTACTTCTTCAAACATTCTTTCTAAAGTATCTGCATTTGAGTCAGCTAGTAAAATATCATCCATATAATGATAAATTATAGATTTAGGAAATTTTTTACGTATCACTTCCAATGGCTGTTGTACAAAATATTGGCACAGAGTTGGGCTATTTAACATTCCCTGTGGGAGGACCCTCCATTGAAATCTTTTAACCGGTTGAGAATTATTATAAGTAGGCACTGTGAAAGCAAATCTTTCTCTGTCTTTTTCTTGTAAGGGTATTGAAAAGAAACAGTCTTTTAAATCAATAACTATGAGAGGCCATCCTTTTGGTAACAGAGTAGGCAAAGGAATTCCAGATTGTAGAGAGCCCATCGGCTGAATTACTTTGTTAATTGCTCTAAGGTCTGTTACCATTCTCCATTTACCAGATTTCTTTTTAATAACAAATACAGGAGAATTCCAAGGGCTGGTTGACTGTTCAATATGCTGAGCATTTAACTGTTCTTCTACCAGCTCTTCTAAAGCCTGGAGTTTCTCTGTTGTTAAAGGCCATTGCTGAACCCATACAGGCTTGTCTGTTAACCATTTTAAAGGTAGAGCTGTTGGTATTTTTGGAAGATTATCAGTTGTTGTGCCCTGTTCTTGTATAATATGGATGGCTGGTGACCACTCAAAATAATGCCTTCTAATATTTCTCTCAGAAACATGTGCTAGTTTATGATTTGTTTCTGAGATTGGAGGGATTTTAATCTGAGTATTCCATTGTTGCAACAAGTCTCGACCCCACAGGTTCATAGCTATGTTAGCCACATATGGTTTTAATTTTCCTCTCTGTCCTTCTGGACCTATACATTCCAGCCATCTTGCACTCTGTTTCACTCCAGATAATGTCCCAATTCCTAACAGTTGAACGTTTACCTCTTGAAGAGGCCAAGCTGGATGCCAAAATTCTGGTGCAATTATGGTAATGTCCGCACCTGTGTCTACCAGACCAGACAACAAAACACCATTTATTTTTATCGTTAATTTTGGTCTCTGTTCATTAATAGAAGTTTGCCAAAAAATTTTCTTTATGTTTTCTCCTGAATTTTCTATTCTCTCTTTTTCATCATCCTGACCAGCATGATTTATTCCAATAGTCATTTGGTTATTTAATCGCTCAGAGCAGGGATTTCCTCTACAGCTGCAGGAAAGGTTTGAACTGGTTTTGCTATGGGGGCCTGCATGAGGCCCCTCCGGGAGTTTCCTGAAAACTGAGGCAAAGGATTACCCTGTCTGTCCTTTGTTGATCTACATTCGTTGGTCCAGTGTTTTCCCTTACCACACCTTCTGCATACTCCAGAAGGAAGGGGCATTCTGTTGCCATTGTTCCTTGAAGAAACATTGCTTCTAGGAATGACCTGTTTACAGTCCCTTTTAAAATGTCCTTGCTTTCCACACCCAAAACATCTAACACTCCTCAAACCTTTTGAAATTACTTCTCCTACCCACGTATCATGCTCATCAACCTCAACATTAATTGTTTCTCTAATCCAATCTTCCAAAGGTGCAGATCTTGCCCTTAACGGCCTGATTATTCTTTTGCATGCTGCATTCGCATTCTCAAATGCCAAAGCTTCAATTATTGCCTTACTAGCTTCTGATCCTGAGACCATTCTGTTTACTGCTGAAGCCAGTCTTTCTAAAAAATCTGTGAAAGATTCTTTTGGGCCTTGCATAACCTTTGTGAATGACTCAGGTTTTTTTCCTGGTTCATCAACTCTGTCCCATGCATTCAAGGCTGCCATTCGACATAAAATTACGGTTTGAACATCATATAAACATTGTGTTTGTATTGAAGCATATTGGCCTTCTCCAATAAGCTGATCCTGACAAACTTGTATTCCTTTATCCCTCCATTGTGTTTCTACGTTTCTAGCTTCCTCCTTAAACCACGTTAGAAATTGAATTCTCTGGCTGGGTTCCAGAACAGCTTGTGCAAGGTCCCGCCAGTCCTGTGGTATAATCCTATTATATGTTGACCAAGAGTTTAACATTTGCTTTACATATGGGGAATGCATGCCATAAGATACTATTGCCTCCTTAAACCTTTTAAAATCCATCAGTTCAATTGGAGCCCAGATATTTTGTGTAGCCATTTGATCAGGCATCTGCTGTACGGTTACAGGATAAATTAAGGATGATTGTGTGAAAACAGGCTTTCTTTCTGTAACCTTATGATCCAAACTTGAACCAACTTCACTGTTAAAATTAACAGGTTTTTCTAAAGCTGTTATCCTGGCACTTAAATCGACTATCTTTTTAAATAGTAAAATGAGAATAAGCATGGTGATTAACTGCATAATTCCCATAATACTAATCTTTTCATATAGTTGTTCCATTGTCAGACTGCCTAAAATTTCAAACAAAACCCAATTTTCTTCCAATGTACACAGGAAACCCATTTTTTTAAATGTGGAAAAAATTTGTCTTTTAAATAGTTTCCTTTATGACTTACCAAATCTGCGTAGAACAGTAGAAATCCGAGCGAATTTCAAAACAGCCACCTAGAGTCCTAGGTGTAAATCCAGAGAGAGAGAGAGAGAGAGAGAGAGAGAGAGAGAGAGAGAGAGAGAGAAACAGAGAGACAGAGAGAAAGCAAGAGAGAAAGCAAAAGCGAAAGCGAAAATGAAAGTGAAAGCGAAGGGGTAGCCGGCTAAAGCTTAAAGCCAGCCACTTGTTCCCTCTGAGCCGAGTCAAGGCTTGGCTTTACAGCCAGGGGCCCTGTTTAGCAGGGCAGGCCTGAGCTGTTTGTAGCACTGGCTTTAAGCAAGCAGCTCACAGTCCAGCCTGAGCCCAAGCAGACCTGGGCCGGGGCTAGGGAGTCGGATGCTCCGGCTAGGGAGCCGGCCCCAAGCAGTTTTTAATGAATTCTTGTCACGTTGGGCGCCAGATGTAGATGTAACCAATCGTATTATTAAAATAAGAAACACAGAGCCAAGGTAAAAGAGAAAAGCCGAGAGGTCAGAGCTCAGAGATAAAATCTTACCTCCTGCAGTGCTCCTAGCTTCCCCGAGAGAGGGAGGTACTTCCTGTGTCCCTGTTTAAATAATCTTTCTGTTCTGCCTTCTCATTGGTTGTAAACCCAACCACATGACTGCCTCATCACTGCCTGTAAGTACCGCCCTCCAGGTCTTAAAGGCGTATGTCTCCAATACTGGCTGTATCCCTGAACACACAGAAATCTACCTAGCTCTTCTAACCACCACGCTCTTACTATGGCTCTAATAGCTCTGACCCCAGGGCAACTTTATTTATTAACATAAAATTAAAATAACATTTCAGTACAAATAAAATATCACCACAGGGTTTAGCAGACTCCAGGGAATTAGGACAACTTAGAGGGAGGGGGTTCTGAGGAATCCGTAGTTTTTAGCAACGACGATGTAGGGCCTTTCCCTTGGTGAAGAACTATATGTTCAGAAGGTGCAGGACTGGCTGGGGGAAAAATGCAACCCCTCCATGCCTTCAAGATTCCTCCAAATTCTGTTTGCAAGTGTCTTGGACAGGCATACTCACCCCATGCCTAATCCCCACACCAACAACCGGTGCTGTTCTGCTGGGGAGGTGTGTGCATACTGGTTTCCCTCTGAGACCCCACCACCCAGCTCTGCCATTCTTTCTCTAAAGCTCTGAGAATTTCATATGCATTTTGATCACATTCACCCTTCCTCCATTCTTCCTATATCTGCCTCCTCTTCTCTACCCACCCAGATCTGTGTTACAAAAAAGAAGAAGAAGAATTTGTGCTGTCCAAATATTCTTGGACATGTGGCCTCCCATTGGGTGTGGTCAGCTTACCAGGGGCTACACTCGTATAAAAACTGACTTCCCATCAACAGTGGCTAACAGTTAACAACAGTTCCATGACTCTGACATGAAGCCAAATGACAGTCAAAACTATGTTCTGTAGGCTTGTGACTTTGTTCCACACTCAGTGTCACTCAGTGACAAGCTGTCCTCCTGGTTGGTCATTTCTAGTCACAAGAGCCCAAGAAACCTCAGATTGGGCTGGGAAGGATTCAAAGGCCAGAGATGAGAGAATTTTTCAAAGAACGAAACTAGACTAGGAGGAAATCTTCTTGTCCTGTGGTTGGGACTGTCTTTAAAATTCTGAAAAATATGATCTTTAAACATCATAAAGCTAGAGATATGGCTCAGTCAGTTAAGCACCTGCCACAGAAGCAGGAGGACCCGAGTTCAGGTCTTTAGTTCCCACATAAACAGTCAGGTGTGGAGGTGAGCGTCTGGGAAGGCAGACGCATATTCCTGGGGCTTGCTGGCTGCCAGCTTTGCCTAATGGTGGATCTGGTTCAGATCAATGAGGTAGAAAGCAATTGAGAAAGCAATCTGATGTTGACCTCTGTCTTCCACATGGACGTACATGTGTACCTACATGAATGCATACACACAATCATCATCATCATCATCATCATCAATCATCATAGCATTGCTATCAGCTATGCTCTGCCCACTGAAGTCATTGGGGCTTCACCCAGGAACACGAGAGTTGGGGTGCTGCAGAAGGGTCTGCTAGGGCTGTCAGAGGTGAACCTGGGGCAGGCTATGCAGGGAAAGAGCAGCCAGATTCTGCCCTAACAACAGTGGCTTCCTAGTGGGACTTTCTGCTACCATATGATGAGAACCATTTTATCAAATGATCACACAGCTTTAAAACAGAGAGTGGGTTGGAAAAGCATGTGCTACAAGCTGGGTGTCTTGAACTAAGAGAAACATGTGGTCACCATTCTGGAGGCCTGGTGTCTGCAATTGCACAGAGAGCAGGACCACGGCCCCTCTGGGAGAATCCTTCAGAGCCTCTTCCTGGTTCCTCTGGCTGTTGCTAACAAGGCCCGCAGCTACATCACTCTAGTCTCTGCCCGTGTCATTGCCAGCCTTCTTCCTGGGTGTCTACTTCCTCTTCCTGTCGCTGATCAGGGCACACTTGGAAGTCTTCATTGAAACTTGATGAAACCTGAAGTTTCCTTTTCACAGGTCTGGGGCTAGGACTTCTGCATCCATGTTTAGCAGTGCCATTCAAGTCCCAGCAGGGGGATAAGAAGGGAAATGAGGGAGAGAAGGGACAGGAGTAGTGGCTGCAGAGGAGGTTCCAGTGTCTCTCATAGAAATGTGGGGACCATCAGTCCTGGAGGTGGGCACAGAGGGCTGGAAGGCCCAAGGAAGCCTGGGAATGAAAATGGAGGTTGGCTGTGGAGCTGAGCAAGGGGAAGGCCTGGAGAGTGAACAGGTGACCATGTTTTGGTGAATTAGGGAGTCCTGAAGAAGGGATGCTTTGTGAGAAAATGAGCTAAAAGGGTCAGTTTTGGCTAAGTTGAATCCAAATTGACTGTGAGGTACAGGAGGAAATAAAAGTTGCCTGGAGGCTTCCATGGGAAAAGGCGAATACTTGGCCTTTCCTGTTTGAAGCATTATATATATAAGCAATATATATATATATTGTTTGTTTGGTGTGTGTGTGTGTGTGTGTGTTGTGCACGCACGTGTGAGCAGGCCTGTGCATGCCTAGGCATGTTTGTGGAGTTAGAGGATAACTTTCAGGAATGTGTTCTCTCCTTCTACCACGTGGGTGCTAGGGGTTAAGCGTAGGTCATCAGGCTTGGCACCTTTACCTGCTGAGCCATCTCTCTGGCCTCCTTTAGCACTTTAAGAAATTAAATAGTGGAGAGATGATACATTAAAAACATAAAGTTGTACTTACAGGGTGCCATATAATGATTCTATTGCTGTGTGCATTGCAGAATGGTCAGATCAGGAGGAACATCCATCACCTCAATCCATTATCGTTCTTTATCATTCTTAATGATGAAAACATCCAATATCCTTTCTTCTAGTGTCGAGAGCATGAAGGTCCTTGCACCCACAGATCTCCAGGGAAACCAGGAATGCTAAGCACACAGGAAAAGATGTAAAACCTGTCCTTCCATCCAGAAAGCTGGAAATTGGAGGTGATTAATAGCCTGGTGGTCTATATAATCTGTTGGGCCAGGCATATCAAGCTCCCACACCCAGGACCAGAGGTGGCTAATAACTCACATGGCCTCTACACTAGCTGTATTACCAAATAATAGTGGCAGAACCTTCCCTAGGCCCTTAAGCTAATACAGGTAGCCTATCTCTAGACCCCATCTTTTTGGAAGAAATGACATGTACCCTGAGTTGAGTCTCAATTTAATTACACTTCCTTGATCACTGGAGATTGTATTACATAAGGAAACCTTTTTTCCAAATTATATTGTGTTTAGATTTATGACAATAAACTGCCTGGCATCAGATTCCCTAAAGTTTGACCCAGGTTGAGGAAGTCAGTCTGAACCCTGAGTCTTCATTCTCACCTCTTCACAGTTCATTTCCCGGCCCGTCACGACACCTGCAGGGTCTCTCTTACTCTAGCTTTCTTAGATGGTCTTCAGTGCTTTGTATACATTACACATCAAAAGCACTGATGGGCACTACTGTGAGGAGTCCATATACACAGTAGTATGCAATTATGTGTTATCACAAAGATGAGATTCAGACTCAGGGAGGTTAAACCATCTGCCTGCCATCATGCAGCTGTTGAAGAAAGGGACAGTTTGGACTCAAGCCTGGGCCCATAAGGCTATGCTTCAGGGTTCCTCAGGACTGTCTTCACTGTGCAAGGTGGCAATCTAACCTCCATTTAAGTCTAATCTAAGATTCAATCCCATAGGTGCACGATCCACCTTTCAAGTATTCAGTGAGGTCCATAGGGCCAGTGACTGCCACACTGTAAAGTGCGGGCCAGAACACCCCATCCTCGGGGTGCCTTGGACTTTGAGTCTAGAGCCAGCAGCTAGGTACAGGTGGAAGGTCAAGGAATCTGTACAGAAATGTCCCATGGGAATTTAAAATGCTGATTTCTAGGACCTCAAATCCTCCTTGAATTGTAATTGTACATTTGAAATTTTAAATATCTGGACTTGGGTTGGTAAAGTGATTGCCTAGCACCCACAAAGCCAAGAGTTCAATCCCCAGTACCATATAAACTGGGCATGATGGTCTTAGTCAGGGTTTTTATTGCTGCTACCAAACTCTGTGACCAAAAAGCAAGTTGGGGAGGAAAGATTTTATTAGGCTTATGCTTCCATATATTACTGTTCATTACTGAGGGAAGTCAGGACAGGAACTCAATAGAGGGGTGCTGCTTACTGGCTTGCTCCTCATGGCTTGCTCAGCCTGCTTTCTTATAGAACTCAGGACCACCTGCACAGGGATGGCACCACCCACCATGGGCTGGACCCTCCCACATTGATCACTAACTGAGAAAATACCTTACAGCTGGATCTAATGGAGGCATTTCTTCAACTGAGGCTCCTTGTGTCAAGTTGACACACAAAACCAGCCATTTCAATAGTCAACAACAGTTAATCCCTAAAATTGTGTAGGGAGATAGGAGGATTAGAAGTTTGAGGCCAACTTTGGCTATGTAGCAAGATTGAGCCAGGTTAGGCTGTATGAGACTCTGTCAAAAGGAAAGAAAGGAAGGAAGGGAGGGAGGGAGGAAGGAAGGAAGGATGGATGGAAGGATGGAAGGAAGGAAGGAAAGAAGGAATAGAGAGACAAAGAGATAGAAATAGGGAGAGAGAGAGAGAGAGAGAGAGAGAGAGAGAGAGAGAGAGAGAGAGAGAGAGAAAGAGAGAGAGATTGATTAATTGATCTATTTCAATCATTTCCAGAAAGAATATTTCCTATTTAGGGTCTTAGTTCTTTCTTCCTTCCTTTGTTTCTTTCTTTCTTCCTGAAATTTTTTGTTTCAAAAAATATCTTGGCTCCCCTGACCAGGTAAGCCTGAAGGACTCTGGTGACCTGGCCCAAGCCCAGTCCCATCTGTGAAAAGGCATATAGGGTGGAGGCTGTGGAGCTTGCCTGCCTGCCACTCCAATAAAACGGCCTGGGTAGACTGCAACTGGGGAAGCCAGCTTGGGGATGGTTCTATCACCATGGAGAGCATTATGCAAATTGCTGTGAGTGGTGTCCTTTTTGGAGGAACTGCCTCAATTGTCCCGGATGGAGGTGTAATAGGCGCTCTTACAGAGTCATTTCAGCAGCAGGGGATGATTGTGAGTCTCCCTGCATCATGCAGATGAGCTGTTCTGAGGCTGCACAAAGAGAAGAGAAAACCAACAGGAGCTGCTCAGTGGATTTCAGGTACCTCTCTGGCCAAGCATAAACCTTCCACTTTTAACTCTCTTGGAAGATCCACTTGGCTTTCCCTGCCTGTTGGCTGGGCCTATTTGTGCTGTTAGGACAGAATGAATCCACACAGCTAGAGAGTGAACAATTACTTGAAGACTCCGTCTTAGACTAAGGGACTTGAGAGAGACAGGAGACTTCACATAGTCTTTGCCAATGCCCTAAAGCCTGGAACAGAAGCAAAATCAATTTCTGCATTCATTTACAAGAATTGCAATTTCTTTTTTAAATTTTTTAAAGATCATTTTTATTTTCTGTATATGGTGTTTTGCCTGGATGTCCATGTACCACATGTGCCTGGTGCTGATGCAGGTCAGGAGGAGCTGTTGGATTCCCTGTAACTGGAGTTACAGATGATTGTGAGCCACCGCCTGGATGCTGGGAATGGAAATCAGGTCCTCCTCTGTAAGAGCAGCCAGTGCTCATAACTGCTGAGCCACAGTCTCTCTAGGCCCTACGCTGTGTATTTAACATACTGGTTTAATGTTTAGAAAGTCAAAGACTTTGAAAATTCTTTCTTTGGGACTAGAGGCAGGGTACACTCACCATCTACTTTCTGGGTATACATGAGGACTTGAGTTCCACATAGTGCACACCTGTCATCCCAGGGCTAGGGAACAAGAGGCAGGAGGATTCCTGTTCTTCACATACATAGGCTGTAGAATATTATTTTAGGATGTGTTACATCTGTTTATGCTGTGGAACATTTGTTTAATGGTGCAAAGATGTGTTACATTCTTTTATGTTGCATTTCTTTAACTCTGTGAGGCTGTGTTACTGTGCCTGTTTAAAACACCTGATGGTCTAATAAAGAGCTGAATGGCCAATAGCTAGGTAGGAGAAAGGATAGGCATTGTGGCAGGCAGAGAGAATATATATAGAAGGAGAGATCTGAGCGAGGAGAGATCTAGGAGCAAAAAGAGGAGGAGGAGGACTCCAGGGACCAGCCAACCATCTACACAGCCAGCCACAGAGTAAGAAGTAAAGAAAGGTAAATAAAATAGAGACAGATAAAAGCCCAGAGGCAAAAGATAGATGGGATAATTTAAGTTAAGAAAAGCTGACAAAAAACAAGTCAAGCTAGGGCCAGGCATTCATAAGAAAGAATAAGCCTTCATATGATTTATTTGGGAGCTGGGTGGCAGGCCCCCCAAAAGAGCAAAGAGTAAAAAAAAATCAACATATTTTTGCCATGAATATATACATGTAATGCACAAACAACTCTTTTCCTTTAGGTAAATAGATAGAAATAGAAATACAGTCTGTGGCAGAAAAAATGCTATTGTTATCAGAAGCTCAATCCTAATTAGTCTTTTTTTTGGGGGGGGGGTTGAGACAGGGTTTCTCTGTGTAGCTTTGCACCTTTCCTGAAACTCACTTTGTAGACCATGCTAGCATTGAACTCACAGAGATCCACCTGGCTCTGCCTCCCGAGTGCTGGGATTAAAGGTGTTCACCACCACTGCCCGGCTCAATCCTAATTAGGCTTAACAATAAAAACCAGGAATCAGATATCAAGGGTGAAAGCTGAAAGATCAGAGAAGCAGAGCAGCTGCTACTAGAAACTTCTTAACTCGATGAATCCTCAGACTGAATGTCAGACTGAGATCCTGTCTCCACATCCCTAGTGCTGGGATTAAATGCATGCACCACCACCGCCTGCCTCTCTTTCTCTTTTAGACTGGTTCAGTCTTGCGTAGTCCAGGGTGACTTTGGACTCCTGATCTTCCTGCTTCCTCTTCCCAAGTGCTGGGGTTGAAGGTGTGTGCCACCACTGGCTGGCCTCTATGGTTAACTAGTGGCTAGCTCTGAGCTCTGACCTCCAGGCAAGCTTTGTGTGTCAGAACACAAACAAAATATCATAAAACAAAACAAAATAAAACAGTTATTTTTGACATAAAATGACCCAGTAGTATCACATACTACCTTGAAGGTAGCCGACCACAAATGGACAAATGTAGAGCGTGTCTTTATTTCCTGTGAAACTTCAAAGCCCCTGTGTCACCACATAATCCTGAATTAAGATAGGTCCCACGTGTGCTATACAGCCACACTTGGTGACCTGGTGGAATCTGGGTTCCCTGACTGTGACGATCATGACTTAGGTTCCAGTCCTGGAGACTCAGACTGTATGAGTTATATTTACTGATAGCATGTTAGAAATGAAAACTGACAAATCTTAACCATGTTTAATTCACTAAAGAGAACAATAACCCCATCATGCATGAAGATGAATAACAGAGTTTTACTCAAAATAACTGTATTTTTCAATTCTGCCTAATGAGAAGAGCGGTGCTGTTTGTACTTTGTGCTTTGTCATTTGAATGTCTGGCTTCGCAGCAGACAGCTGGGTTCTCCTGCTGCATTTGTGTTTAATCGGTTGTGAACGCTGTTCAGTGGAAGGATGTGCAGAGATTCTGGCCTCCCACATATTTGCATTCGGAATGATCTGAGTACTTTCAATAGGGAATTCTGGGTTTTCTCTTTTGAGACTACACCAAAACTTGACAGTGAACACGTCCCAACCATTACCTCTGACATGAAATCTGAATATAATTGAATGAGCTTTCATTACTGCCATGACTTCTCCAGGGGAACAGAAATGGCTTCTTCTTGGACAAAATGATGGCAACATCCAAACAACTAATTCAGACCAAGCTCAGCTCAGCGAGTCTGTGAACTTACTGGAGTCCCTTACAGGAAAAAGTAGGTGAGGGATTGTCCACAGGAGCATGGATGACTCTGGGGCAGCTGTATCACCAATAAGCCCACCTCAGCATGAGTGACAGCCCATTAAAGCTGCATTACTGCTGTTCCCTGCAGAACTTTTAGTAAGCGCCACACACGTGTCCTCTGCTCTGGCCCCTTCAGCCATGACCTGCTTCTGTACCCTCAGGCCTGGGTGCATCTTTTGAGTTTTATAATTGTGTGTATGTGTGCATATGCATATGCGTGTGATAAACACCAAGGCCTATGCAGCAAGTGCCTTTACATTCTGAGCCATCTCACTGGCCTGTCAAAATACCGTTTATGAGAATTCACCAATTGTTAAATTTTTGTCCCATTTGCTTTATCATATGTTTCCCATGTGCACACTTTCTTTGATTCTATCTCAAATAAACACACACTTTAGTTTACTGTTAGCTTTGGACTCCATTGCAGGACTTGTCTTTTTTGTGTTTCTGTGGTCTTGCATATGGATTTTTTGGGGGAGGGGCAAGGCTGTTAGAATATAAATCACACATTAGGAATTACCAGTGAAAATACAAAGTTCTATTATTTTCCCAATTATTGTAAATTAAGGAACAGGAGAGGACACAGAAAAGCCCCATTAAGTCCCATAGCCAGCTGACATTTGGTGTTGACTCCTACACACACATGTCAGGCTTTGTGCTGACCCTGGCCAGATGAGGTTAGCGCTGTCTCCTTCAGTGGCAGAACATGGGGTGGTTCAGGGTTGAGCATCCCTTCCGTTGGTAATGACACACCAGAGTCCTTTGGTTCATTTCCCTATGATTAGGGACAAGGTAATCACAAATTGAGATGCAATGAACAAGACATCGTAGCACCACACTAAGCACAGGTCTGGGATGTAGCTCAGCAGTACAGAGCTTGCCTAGAACCCAGGAGGAGGCTCTGGGTTCCATCCCTAGAACCATGAACCAAAAATCTAACTGCAGAAGTTCTTTCCAGGTATTTGTGCTACTTCATGCATTTGCTGTAGGACACTACTAAGGACATTCATTAATGACACTAATTAGTGTCATTTTTGCTTTTAAGGCCAGAGTCATTAACAGCTTCCAATAAGAAGCTGATGGTTATGACCACACTAGTGGGACTGGAAGTCGGTCCTAATTAAAGAGGCCAGTGAGACCTTCATGTCCAACTAATATGTGAGAAGCCTGGGAAGAGCAGAAACCAGCTAACAGTGCAAGCCTGCAGGCTTGTCCTCACTGCTTCCTTGTTTATTAGATTAAATTGTGCCAGGCCTGATCCCTTCAGGCTGTAGTGTGGGCAGACTGACACTCACCACTGTGAACTTTACTTATCATCTCATACTAACCAAGAACCTGTAGTGTTCTTATTTCTATCCATTCACTTTACAAGTAAATCATTTAAAAAATTAATTTTATGGCAAATAAAATGAAGAATCCATCTTGACAGAAGCGGATGCAGCTGTGGAATGGACATGAGGAGAAACAAACCATGGGGTTGGTTCTGTCTGGATTCCCTCACCAGCAAACACCTGATGTCAGAGTCCAAATCTAAGACTGCCTGAGTTCAGTTCACTTTCTTGGGGAGATGTGGCAAGTGTCTCCTTAACCAGCTAGGGCATCAGTGATAGAACAAGGAAATGGCACTACCCAAGTCTCCCCGTGAACCAGTTAGCTCACTGGGTTTATGGACAGGAAGTATATGATCCGCAAATGGCTGCATCACATCCTCCTACCCCAGCATGGGTAACAACTTCTCCAGAGCAACAAAGGCTGAGTTGCCTCAGTTAAACTTCTACCCTCTAAGCAGTGGTTCTCAACCTTCCTAATGCTGTGACCCTCTAATACAGTTAGTTCCTCATGTTGTGGTGACCTCTAACCATAAAATTATCTTGTTGCTACTTCATAACTAATTTTGTTACTGTTATGAATCATAATGTAAATTTTTTTTTTGAGATAGAAGTTTGTCAAAGGGGTTGTAACTCACAGGTTGAGAATCACTGTCCTAAAAGCTATAGCTCCCCCAAAGACTGTGTTCAGCTAGGGCATGGGGGAATGACAGGAAAGGGGAGCTGGAATCTCAGGTGAGGATCTGAAGACTCTCCAGGCCTGATCTTTTTGAGAGTATGTATCCAGAACTGTTCTTATTAAGATGGTCCTGGCTATTAGTTTTTGAAGACCAAATTCCCCAACGTGTGTGTGTGTGTGTGTGTGTGTGTGTGTGTGTGTGTGTGTGTGTGTGTGTGTGTGTGTTTATATTGTATGACACTATTCCTGGGGTGACAAGAACAAATGTCTATGCAGCCCAAATAGGGAACCAACATCAGGCATCCCAAAGTAATGATACCACCAAAGTCCAACTTGGTGAACCAATGAGTTTATTGGAGTTACTTTAAAGAGTATGGGTTAGGAGTACTTACAAACAGGATGACTCAAAGGCAGCTGTCACTGAAAGCCCACCCAGCATGGGTGATGGCTCATGAAAGTTAGAGCCCTGAAGCTCACTGTACAACTTATAGGCAGTTCGATTAGTTGAAAGGTCTCCTCTACTTAGCACTCCTTTCTGCTTATATAACCTTGAAATCAGGAAAGGACTTTGTGTATCCTGCAAGTTTCAAGGATTTCCTGAGACTTAAGAGTTGTTTAATTCCTGAGTTTAATGAGCTTTCTTCCAGGATGGAATGGTTCAATTCAGAGGCTTGTGTCTGTGTCTGTGTCCATATATATATGTGTGTTTTTGTTAAAAGGGAAACTAGTGGACATTAAAATTAAAAGCCTGTTGGCACAAATTGGAAACTTTGTCAATGATTTCAGGAAAACTGAGAGACTAATGAAGGGAATGACTTTCTCTTCATTAGGCTATTGGCTTATTGTTGTAGGCCACAGATTCATATCTGATAGACAATGGTCTTTAATGCCATGAATTCATAACTCCTAAAGCTATCTCACAAACCTTTTGAAATCAGTGGGTAGCCTGTGCTCACTCTTAGGAATGACAGCAGCGGTTAAAAGGACAGACACTTGCGATGGCCAAGCTCAGGTGGTTGCTCTGGGTGTGAGACAGAATACTCATGCTGAGTCAGCTCTGTGCCCAGCTGTGAAGCTCAGATGCCACAGATGCAGTCTGCTAGCCTCACCACCATCTTCACTGACATTGTCATCCTGTGCCCTGTAGGGACAGAGCCACCAGGCTCTACGGCGATCTAAGAGAAGATGGGTTCTCACCACCTTGGAACTGGAAGAGGAAGACCCAGGGCCCTTTCCCAAACTTGTTGGGGAGGTAAGGACATACTCTGACCTCTGGGAACAGCATGTCCTTTCTGGACAGAAGAGTGGGTCTTGAAAGGATTCCTGCTGGCATTTATTGATTATCTCTTTAGGGAAAGAACCCAGGGTCACACCACTTATTTTAGAAGGGCTCTGACAGCTACCTTGCTGTGTGCCTGCCTAACTATGGCCAGGCAGTGAAGATGAGCAGGCAGGACATTGAGCTGGGACTCTGATGCCTGATTTCTAGGGACCATCTGAGTGTGTACCTTTGGGCTGGTGGCTTCTCCCTGTAACTGTAATGAGAATAATTCTAACATGAAGGTCTGCTTCACTGGTCCCATGCAGGCATTCGTTATAATTTTTATTTCATTCCTGACTATGGGGGAGATTATTTAAAGGCCCACATTGCTATAGGGTATGGTAGTCCAGACCTGTACAATTCTATTACTTGGGGTGAAGGCAAGATGGCTCAGTGCATATGGACGCTTGCTGCCAAGCCTGACGACCTGAGTGTGATCCCCAGGACCCAGGCAGATGAAAGAGAGAATTAGCTTCTGGTAGTTGTCTTCTGATCTCCACTGGCATGTACACACACACACACACACACACACACACACACACACACACACACTCACAAAAGATGATGATGATGATATAGTTATTTATTTTAAAAAAGAATAAGAATCAACCAAGGGCTGCTCATAACTTCTCTCCAAGAAAAGTTAGGTGTGGCCTTTCTTTCTCTTTCTCTCAAGAGAAAGCCCACATTAACAAATTGGTATGTGTTCTTCCAGACATTTTGATGCAGATTTAGGAATGTGAATATGTATTAAAGGACCAAGATAACAGAGCATGTACCATTCTGTGACTCGATTTTCTCATTTAAGGGTGTGGCTGCCAGACTTTCCTGGCAGGACACATCCTCAGCCTTCTTGAGGGCAGCAGTGTCTGAGGCCATGGGATGGGCATCCCAGCGTGTGGTTCTTTCTAATCTCATAAACATCTGTGCTATTTCCAGTTTCTCTATTCCAGTTCAATATGCAAACCATATCTTTATTTCATTTTTATAAAAAGAATTATTTTTATTTTATGTGTGTGTGCGTGTGCGCGTGCGTGCATGCACCCCCATATGGATGCACGAGTGCATTCATTCATAAGAGTGTAGACGTCTGTGGATGCCAGAGGAATAGACTCTCCCTGGAACTGGAGTTATGACTGGTTGTGAGCCTCCTGAAATGGGTGCTCTGGTCGTCTGCAAGAACAGAAGAGTAAGCACTCTTAACCACTGAGCCATCTCTCCAGTCACAGATTTTATTTTTATTATTTGTAATGACACGTGTCTATGTGTCCTTGTACAGGTTTGTGTGCATGAGTGCATTTGTCTACAGAGGCCAGAGATATCAGATCTCCCCAGAGTTAGAGTTACAGGCAGTTGCAAGCTGTATGGGAACTGGAAAGCAAACTCTTGTTTTCTGGAAGAACAGTGAACTCTCTTAACCATGGAGCCCCCTCTCCAGCCTCTGCCCAATCTCTTTTTTCCTACATCTCTGCTTTCTTAGCACAACCCCTCAGAAGCATGATGGCTTGCTTAGATTCCTGAAAGATGCCTCAGTTTTTAGCCCTGATTTTTGAAGATTACTATGGTTTATTAGCAGGTTCCTTTAATTTTTTTCTATTTTCCTCCTTTCCAGCTGTTCAATAATATGTCAAATAATGTGTCACTGATATACTTAATCAGAGGACCTGGTGTGGATGAATTTCCAGAGATCGGTTTATTCTCTATAGAAGATCAACAAAATGGAAAAATATATGTTCATCGCTCTGTCGATCGAGAAGTGACGTCATCTTTTATGGTATCTAAAATGGATATGGTCTAAGCTTGTATTTAGTGCAAGACTTTGTGAGATACTGAACCTGATAAGCGCTTGTTGGCTAACTCTGGGAAATTAGTACATTTTTCCAGTGTGGCAGGTTTGGGAGGTATGTGTTGGACATAGCTAACTTTGGAGTCAGCTTTAGAGTTTAATTCTGTGGGAGTGAGGTGCCATTGACAAGCTTTCTGACCACTGTCCCAACAGGACTGAGAGATTGGAAGTCATTTGGGGATGGGGCCACAGGGCACCTGTAAAATGCTGTGGTTTGGTTTCTGGTGGCTAACGTTTGGAGTGTGGAGAGCAGCCACACACAGACCCCAGCAGTTGCCTGGTAGCTGCTGCGGGAGTGGGGAGGGTTTGCTGACCATTTATCAAGGTCCAAGGTCCGTGTGTACTCAGTGATCGTATCACTCCAAGGCCTTCCTTGCAGTTGAAATTCAGGTTCCAAACCAGGAAAGAAAATCACAAAGAAAAGAGCCTCAAGTCATGGGGTGGTGTATCATGTTCCAGCCTCCCCTGGCTGTGTAGATTGTCATCCTTTGTTCCTGTGGATGTGTGGGAGCAGGGTTTGGTGTCAGTTAACCCCTTCAGGGTGGGAATATGATGTTTACTATCTGAGAAAGCAATTTATGAAGCATTCCCCCAGCAGCCCCAAAATACATATACACAAAACAAAATACAAGCCTTTAAGTCACCAGAAAGCTCTGACTCATTTTATTTATTATTTTTCTCTTTCTTTCTTTCTTTCTTTCTTTCTTTCTTTCTTTCTTTCTTTCTTTCTTTCTTTCTTCCTTCCTTCCTTCCTTCCTTCCTTCCTTCCTTCCTTCCTTCCTTCCTTTCTTTCTTTCTTTCTTTCTTTTTGAGACAATGTTTCTCTGTGTAGCTTTGTACCTTTCCTGGAACTCACTCTGTAGCCCAGGTTGGCCTCAAACTCACAGAGATCTGCCTGCCTCTGCTGCCTGGCTCTGACTCATTTTTAAAGACACAAGAATATTTTCTAAACTAAATTCCACAAAATTCGAAGTTGAACATGTGGTTCTTTTCTAACCCTCTGACCTCTCTAGCCTCCCTGTCTTCAGGGAAAAATATAAGAGGGATGCTGAAGAACCTGCTAAGCTCTTAATAAACAAATCGACCACCCAAGGATCACAGGGAAATGTAGATTCTGGGTTGGGGAGGTGGCTCAGTGGATAAAGCACTGGCTGACCGTACATGAGGACCCGTGTTTGAATCCCAGAACCATGTAGAAAGCTGAAAGTCAAGTGCACCTGTAACATCAGAGCTGGAGACACAGACAGGAGGGTCCCTAGGGCTTGCTGTCCAGCTGATATAGCAAAATTGATGAGCTCCTGGTGAATGAGAGATGCTCTTTCAAAAAAAATACTGTGGAGAGATTGAGGCAGAAAGTTGATGTAGGCCTCCAGCTTCCACACACAGGTGCACATGGGTGCACATACACATGAACACACACACATGCAGATTGTTCCATTCATTCAGATGGGACCAGACAGTCTATCTCTAATGAGCCCTGAAGTGATGCTGGGCCTACTGTTCTGGGCTGCTGTGCTGAAATGGCATGGTCCTGTGCATGGCAGCAGCAGCAGCAGGAGCTTCTACAAGACTGAACCAAACAGTATGGTTGTTGCTTGCTTTAAATGTTTTGAATGACAGGTCCTAGGCTCGATAGGATGTTTGGTGCCTGGAAGCTGCTAACACAGAACCCCATCCCTAGGAGCTTTTTTTGAAACTTGGGATTGGGATGGATAAACTGTGTGTACTGGTTGGTTTTGTGTGTCAAGCTAGAGTCATCAGAGAGGAAGGAGCCTCAGTTGAGGAAATGCTTCCTTGAGATCCAGGGGTAAGGCATTTTCTCAATTAGTGATCAATGGGGAAGGGCCCAGCCCATAGTGGGTGGTGCCATACCTGGGCAGGTGGTCCTCGGTTCTATAAGAAAGAAGGCCTAGTAAGCCATGGGAAGCAAGCAGTAAGCAGCTCCTCTCCATGGTCTCTGCATCAGCTCCTGCCTCCAGGATCCAGCCCTGTTGAGTTCCTGTTATGACTTCCTCCAATTGATGGACTATGATCCAGAAGTGTAAGCCAAATAAACCCTTTCCTCCCCAACTTGCTTTTTGCATGGTGTTTGGTCGCAGCAATAGAAACTCCAACTAAGACACTGAAAGTCATAGATAGTTCCCAGGCACCATTTAGAACAAAAAAGTGTAACATGTTAGACACTCTTCCAAAGGGATATGCATCTCACTTGTAGCAGGGTCCTTGCTGTTGTTCCCTTTGGGGGTGGGGGCCAAGTAGGCGCAGAGTCAACCACACAGACTCCTGGAGAATGTCGAAACAAGCTCAGTTTATTTAGGAGGAGGCAAGCCTTATATACCCTCCACCCCACCCTGGGGGGAGGTCTGATGAATATGCATCAGCTGGTGTGACATGGCTGCCTCTCATTGGTCCAGGTCATCTCCAGATCATGTTTCAGCTGCTGTTGCTAAAACCATTAGGCAGACCCAGGCTGGCTCTCAGAAAGTATCTTTTTTACTTGTTTGGGCCATCTGGCTCTCAAGCCGGATAGGGATGAGTCATCCCACACTCCCTGACAGCAGGGTGGGTGGTGGGTGAGATATTCACTAGAGCAGACCATGTGGACACAGGATTAAGCCAATAGGAAGTCTTGATTAGCCAGCCAGTGACTACACTGGGTGTTTGGGACCCAAGTGCAATCCCGAGCCTTTCAGGATGGGCTTTTAAGCACAAAACCACACCCTGGGTTGACACACCTCAGTTAGTAAGAACAGTTAGCCAGAAGCAGAACCACAGAAGCCAAAACACAAGGTCAGTGCATTCAGGGACTTCCCAGAACTGTGGACTTTGATGGGTTAAGTCTTTGTTCTGCTTTGGCAGGTGGTGCTGCCTGCTTGCTGGGTTCCAAGGCCTGAGTGGTACTTCCATCATGGTGTCAGTTGTACGGAGGTCTGGGGCCTGTTATACCATGACATCAAGGTCACATTTGTCTTTTTACATTTACGTGTGTGTGTGTGTGTGTGTGTGTGTGTGTTTCCATGTGTGTTCCTGTGCATGTGGAGGTTGGGTGTCTTCCTCTACTACTCTCCACCTTATTTTATGGGCAGGGTCTCTCACTGAATCCAAATTCACCTATTTTCTGGACTGGCAGTCCAGCTAGCTAGGAGGGCTACCCACATCTTCAGGGCTAGGATACAGAGGCATGCTACTGTGACAGGCTTTCTCATGGGTCCTGGAGATCTCAACTCTTTTTGCATGGTAGATATTTTACTAACTAAGCCATTTCCCCAGCCCCCTACAATGGTCCTTTATATAGATTTATGTAAATATTTCTATAAATATGCAAATGCTATTAAAATCAAGCCACCCACCCCTCTCATTTGACTATAAACTTCACAAGGGAAAATACAGGTGGAAATTCTGAGCTGGCACCCACCCATCACCCTCTATTCCATGACTCCAATTCACTTCCTCATTAATGTCAGAGCTTTCCAGAATTTGTGCATTTGTCTTTGGTTTTAAAGTTCATCTCTTCTGTCAGAATGTAGGTTATAAGAGGTGAGAGACCCTAGCCTCCCTCATGACCATCTCTCCAGTGTGAAGAGCAGGGCTCTTCAAATAGTGGTGTCTCGGATAAGTACATTGGGTGATAGGTGAGCTACCAGGCTGGTAAAATCAAGTCCTCTTTTCAGGGCCCAGGAGTCTAATCACACCCCCCAAAAAGATGGGCTTGACTCTCAATTCATGGCAGCTGTGACTGTGTTCTCATCAAGTCCTGGCAATGCAACCAAGTTAAGATGAGGTCATACTGGACCAGGACTGGCCAGTGTCCTAATAAGAAGAATATTTGGACACAGAAGAGAGTGAACACTTGGAGTTAACTACGAGGAGGTGGAGACAGAGACTTGAGTGATGTGGGCATCCATAAGGCCTGGTATCCTCAGGCTTAACAGTGGCCCGAAGCCACATGAAGGGAAGTCTGAGCATGCTCCAAAGGGCCTCCTGGCATACAGCAGTGCAGTCCCAGCCTCCTGAGCCTGAGGACAAATCCCACTGAAATGGGGAGAGTATCACCCTCAGGGGTCAGAAGCACATCAGGTGGAGATCACCAGGTGTGGACAGTGGCATAAGCCATGTGTTGCCTGGCACATTTTACTCTAACCAGCTGCTTCTCTGCACAAATGCTGACAATTGGTTTTGCGATACTGGAAAGACAGGGCAGCACTACAAACCAAGCAAACACATCAAGGCTGCAAAGAGAAACTCCAGAAGCAAGCCATTCCCAATGTAGCCCTAGGGGTTCTCTAAAATTAGCAAAGCATGCAGAGTTTGGGTTTGGAGGTGTGGAGCAGGTGGACTAGCTTGTTAATGTTATAAACCCAAAAGAAATCTGTAAAAATCTGCTGAGAATTGCAATATGATTTATGATAGATTTGTAAAGAGAAAAATGTCTTCTTCCCCCTGTGTAGGAATCTTCGCTATTTATTTTAAATATTCTCAGTTTCATAGGATGTAAGTGCCCATCCCAGCCCATCCTTTTACATTTTTTCAAACAATTGTGTATTGACCATCTCTGCACCGGCACTCTGACCCACTTCTAAGTCATGCGTGTAACTGATTTCCCACTGCGCCTCCGGCGTCTCAGAGGCTTCCGTCTGCTAGTTTGGGTGTGAAGCTATAGCTCTTGCGCGTGTAATTACAAATGGCCATATGGCAGTCCGTCATGCAAGTGCTGCATGGTTTGTTTATCCAAGGGTGTAAATCTCCGGGCTATAACAAAAGGCTGAAAACCGTTCCAAGTACAGAAAGCAGGGGTGGTATTTCCTTTCTGCGTTGTGACTGAGTCCCCTGGAATTTCTTAGCATCTTGCCAATGAATAAACAGCACTCACGATCCTCAGGCATCTGTCAGAACTAAAGGTCTCAGATGTAGCTTTTAGGATAATAAATGGAATATGAAATAATAAACACAAAACAAACACACGGTTCTTGTTTAAGTGGGAGGATTACGGTTGGCCCAGTTTGAGAGCGAGGAGTCAGGGTGATTAAGGAGTGGGGCTGCCAGCACCGCGATGAATTATGGAGGACGAGGGAGCAACAGTGTGGGAGAGAGCCAATTTGCTTGTGAAAACTTTAAAAATGTATGCTAGAGTCCCTGAAGCAGAGTAGCTGAGGAGTAGGAGCCCTGCAGCATCCATCAGCCTTACTGGAGGGGAAAGCTGACCTTGGGGAGACTGAGGCTGCTCATGCTGGTTCTGAGATGCCTGGTGAGGAGTGAAAGGCTCGACCCGTGCTTCAGGCTCTGCTTGTCTGGCTGGGGTCTGGGTTCCTCTACCTCTTCCAAGGGTTGAATAGCCAATCACTCTGGAACAGAGGGAACAGGTGCTGCTCCCTAGGGCTTCTGCCAGGATGTGAGGGGTCCATCTGCTCGTGCACCCCCGATCTTCTTTAAGATCTTATTTTTCTTAACACCCCTAGCGGGACCCTGTGCCTGCAGCCGAGGTCCTGTTGGGGAGTGCTCCTGTGCTTCAGAGAGCCTTCACTGCAGCTCATGGGCATCATGTTCCTTTTGCTGCCACTGAATTCCTGCAGGCCCTCTGCAGGCTCTGGCTCCATGGCCCGCCAGCCTTCTGCAGATCAAACCCTGGCATCCAAGGCCAAGGGAGACTCAGCAGTGAAGCAGGTTGCAGTCACTTAAAAATATAACTATATATCTCTCAACACATAAGCAGATCAATAGCTAGAACTATTATCACTCAACTTTTATTTTATAAATAATGGCATAATTTGAGTTACCTGGTCATTGTTGCCTTATTTTAATATTGTAATTAAGAACACCTTGTAATTGGTGGGCTGTGCTTTTTGTAACATTTTCAGACTTGTGAAAGAACAGAGCAGCAAGTGGCATGAGTTCCCCGAGTTCCCGCTGCAGCATCTTGCCCTGGTGTGGTATATTTCGGTTGTAACTGGTGAGCCAGGGTTTTACATCATTACCAACCAAAGTCCATTGCTCGCCTGGTCTCTGTCTAGGTGTGCTCTTGATGTTTCCATTGCATGGGCTGATAATGGTGCTCCCATCACAGCCTCCTGTAGAGTAGCTTACCTGCTCTAAAATCTCCTGTGCTCCACCCACTTACCTCTCCCTTATTGAGAACCACAGTCTTTTCATTATCTCCACAAATTTGCCATTTCCAGACTCTTATGGAGCTACACTCCATAGTGTATAGCTCTTTTAGATACTTTCTTTATAAAAAAAAAATTATAGGCACACATATGTGTGCATGTGTTTGTACACATGTTTCACATGTGGGTGTATGTATATAAACATGTGCACTTATGTGCATGTGTGTGTGTGTGTGTGTGTGTGTGTGTGTGTGTGTGTTCTGGTTTCATTTCTGATGCAGTGACAAAATACCCTGACAAGAAGCAACTTAGGGGAGAAAGGGTTTATGTCTTTCTCATAAATGTAAGGTCTGTAGTAATGTCTCTCCTTTCGTTTCTGATCTTGATACCCGTTTTCACCCTTGTCCTCTCTCTGTGCCATCCAACTCATCAACTTTTCTAGAGCATTGTTAATTTAATTGGGCATTTAAAGAACTGCTGTCTAGCTCCATGATAGCTGTTTGGTGGCTTCCACTTCATTGATAATCTTCTCTGATGTTTGTTATTTCCTCCTTTCTATCTAGGTTAATTTGCTTAGCTTTTCCAAACATTCTCAGTATACAAGCTTAACTTACTAGTTTGATGCCTCTAGGAAGGGAGGTGGATGCTGGAGAGGTGTGGCCATTCCTCTTCACTACATCAATGAGGACAGTGATTCTCTATTAACCTGACTTGTCAACAACTATGCTGGTTCCTCTGGGCATCCCTTTCTCCAAAGCCTACACCCAACTACTATTCTCAAGGCCCCATAATTGTCTCCATGTCTTCCTTTCTCAAGACAACACCAATAATCTGTAGAAACAGCTCAGTATCATCTTGCTTGGGTCTACCCAAATGGAGAAATCAAATTTGACCTTGATAACAACTGAAGGGTTTCCCCCAAACCTTGGCTTTGTTGTTAGGCTATGTGCTCTCCCTGTGCTCAGTCCCTGGGGCAACATGGTCCATGGTGCTGAAGCAATTCTTTGGGTCTGCACCACACATCTTTGCATTAATAGTTCTTTGATGGGTGCCCTTGGGTGTATGTACTCACACTGTTTACAGAGTTCTTTGCTTCTCAGGTTTACTTTGATGCTGTGGATCGGTCCACAGGGAGAGTTGTGGATGAATCCCTGATTTTCAACATTAGAATCAGAGATGTGAATGATCATGCACCCCAGTTTCCCGAGAAGGAATTTAACGTCAGTGTGAAAGAGAGCCAAGCTGCAGGTGTGTTGGGTGTGTTCTACTGTGTGAGTACTCCTGCCTTCGCTCTGGATGGCTCCCTCTTCCTTCCTGCTTTGATATCGATGAGGACTTTGATCCAGATAATTCAGGGAGACTTTTCACTACTCACATAAAAGGTTGCAGACCCAGCATCTCTGCAGGCTTTGCTCTTTGTCTGCTTCATTTTGTGTTGGCTGTGGAAGGATGTGGAAATGGTGCCATCTGGAAGAGGTGGTGTGTAAATGTAGCCTAACAACAAAGACACACCTAGCGGGCCAGAGAAAGAAAGAGCTGTGGGAGGCTCACCAGAGGCTCTGTAAGTGTCTCATCTTCAGAATGACAGAGGGATGACATCTGGTCTTTGGGTTTCAAAAACTAAAT
Source organism: Peromyscus maniculatus bairdii (assembly GCF_049852395.1). Lineage (NCBI taxonomy): Eukaryota > Metazoa > Chordata > Mammalia > Rodentia > Cricetidae > Peromyscus > Peromyscus maniculatus. The sequence continues at coordinate 155,740,219 of NC_134855.1, forward strand.
CTCTACATGCCAAACTAATTTTCCTAGACAGAGAATCTATTTTTAATAACAAAAGCAGTGTTTAATATTGTAAAATCATCTTTGAAAAATTCTAAGAACTAAAGCTATGGAAATAGAAAGCATTTTCAGAAGTTTGTAAAGTTTTAGTATTTTTTCTTTGCGTTTTATATGTACGTTTACACTTAATTTGTGTTGTGTATGTTCATGCACTGTCAGGTTTTATATATGAGTGTAAATACATATTCACATATGTACTTTTTATGATAGCAGAAAATGTACATGAATTACTACTTAAACATTTATAGATACTGGGTATCTCTTTCTATATGTGTATGTTTTCTCTTTTAAAAGGCTGTGATGGGTCAGTGAGATGGCTCAGCTGCTAAAGCCGGGTACTCCCATCTCTATCCTGGAACTTTCCATCTACAAAGGCAGATGGAGAAAACAGACTCCACAGAGCTGGTCTTTGACCTCCACACTTGCTCTGTGGCATGCATGCCCCCATCATACAGACATGTAGTAAGAACATACCTACTTTGCCTACAACACTCCCCTGAAATCTTGTATACTAGATCTTTTGTGGACAAGTCTTGAGGTACCTCCTTGGTCTCCAATTGCTGAGTGTTTTGCTGGTGCCTTTTAAAAGTGTTTTTGGAAGCTTGGTTGAGGAACATATTTGAAGCAGGCGGCGCTCACGATGCATAAGCCCGGGGGAGAAGAGTGCCTGCTTCCGATGGGCCTTGGAAGTGAAGTGGGTCAAATCTTCATTCAACAGCAGCACACAGCGTGGGCCACGTGTTGTCTGTGTATCTTTCCTGTTATGGCTGAACATTTTCATACTTTTCTCAGCCTTTTCTTTCTTTCTTTTTTTTTTTTTTAAATCAATTGTTCCTTTGTTTGGTCCATTTTCTGTTAATGTGTTTGTCATTTTCTTCCTGATCACAACTTGCTCCTTCTATGTGAAGAACACATACTTGCCACATGCATGTTAAATGTATTATTTCAGTTTATTATTTGCTTTTAAATTGTGTCTATGTTTTTATACATTTAAAAACTTCATGTATCAATTGTGTCCCATGCTCTTCTGCAACAGCAATCATGACTACAAAGCTCTTTGAAGTTTACTCTTAGTTAAAATCCACCTTTATTTTGTATAGTGTGTCTGTATGCTGATTTCTCACTTAAATATCTTATTCATTCTGGTGTGTGTCCTGATGTCATCTGCAAAGACTCTTCCCTCTTTCTACCTTGGCAAACTACCTTTAGCCAGCAATAACATTCTTAAAAACTTCTTTCTAGGTCAACCTATCTTTCAGTTGTTAACAGTCGATTTGGATCAAGAAAACACGCCAAATTCTCAAGTCCTTTATTTCCTCGTTTCTCAAACACCATTACTGAGAGAAAGTGGCTTTCGGATTGATCTCATCAGTGGGGAAGTACGACTCTCAGGATGCTTAAATTATGAGGTTATGTGGATTTTATTATTTTAAAATCACCAGGCTGGGGAGCTGTCAGCAGAGGGCTTGCTGTCCTCGCAAGGACACCTTGGCTGCAGCCCCAGAGCCCATGGAAACGCAGTGCTGAGGCAGGTGTCTGTGGTCTCAGAGCTACAGAGGCCGAGAAAGGCTCATCACTAGGGCTTCCTGGCCAGCCAGGCTAGCCAGCTGGTGAGCTTCAGGCTCCATGAGAGACTTGTAATCAAAAATGAAGGTGGACAATGCCTGAAGAACAACACCCAAGGTTGACGTCTGGCATACACACCACACACACACACACACACACACACACACACACACACACACACACCACACACACACACACACATACCACACACACACCACACACACACATACACCACACACACACCACACACCACCCACCCACACCACACAACACACAACACACACACACCACACGCACACCACACACACACACCACACACATACCACACACACACACCACACACACACCACATACCACACACACCACATACCACACACACGTACACACACACACCACACATGCACACACATACCACACATATGCACACACACCACAAACACACATCATACACACACACACACACACATGCACCACACACACCACATACACACACCACACACATACCACACACACACCACACACACACATCACACACACACATACACCACCCACACACACCACACACCACCCACCCACACCACACACCACCCACACACACCACACACCACCCACCCACACCACACACCACCCACCCACACCACACACCACACCACACACACACCACACACACAACACACATACCACATACCACACACACGTACACACACACACCACACACACACCACACACACCACATACCACACACACGTACACACACACACACACACACACCACACATGCACACACATACCACACATATGCACACACACCACACACACCACACACACACATCATACACACACACACATCATACACACACACACACACCACACACCACACACACACACCGCACACCACCCACCCACACCACACAACACAACACACACATACCACACACACACCACACACACACCACACACACACACCACATACCACCCACCCACACCACACACCACCCATCCAGACCACACACACCACACACACACCACACACACACCACACACACCACACACACACACCACATATCACACACACACACCACATACCACACACACGTACACACACACCACACACACACCACACACACACACCACACACACCACACACACACACCACATACCACACACACGTACACACACACCACACACACACACGCACACACACACACACGCACACACGCACACACACCACACACACACACACCACACACACACCACACACACGCACACACACCACACACACAACACACACACACACCACACCCCCACACACACATGCACACACCACACACACACCACACACACGCACACACACACCACACACATACACACACACTGAGCCCCAGACTGAGGTTGGGAGTCTTCTGTGGTTAAACCTTGTTTTGGAAATTGCTAGAAGGAAATGTCCTTGTTAATGCTTCCCTCTCCTGTGTGTGTGGGGCTTGACGTTCCTTTTCCTTCCCATGTAGACTGCTCCTTGGTTTACCCTGATAATCAGAGCGACGGATTGTGGAGAGCCATCCCTGTCATCCACAGCCACCATTCATGTCAGTGTGGAAGATGGCAACAATCACATGCCTACGTTTATGGAAGACCATGTAAGGCACAGGCTGCCTGAATTCTAAGCCCACTCACAAATAGTCCCCAAGTCCTAGGCTTAGGTACTTCTACTCAGTCATGAGTAAGATACATCCAGTTCTCCAAAGTGACCTAAACTGGAACTGGGAAGCCCACCTGGGTCCAGAGAGATAGTGCAATCTGTTAAATACTCGCTTCCCATGTGTGAAGACCTGAGTTTGACACCCACCACTCAAACTCTGGTCTTGGTAGTGTCCACTGAGACCAGGCAGGAAGATCCATGGGGTCCATTGGCAGCCATCCTTGCCTAACTGGTGAGCCCTAGATCTTGGTGGAAAACCTGTCTCCAAAAGTAAGATTGGAGCCATCAAGATGGCCCAGTGGGTAAAGGAGCATGCTGCCATCCTGGCAACTTGAGTTCCATCCCTGGAACATAGAAGGATAGAACTGACATTTTCAAGTTATCTCGGGGTGGGGTGGGGTGGGATTCTGCATACATATGTTCATGTAGACACTAGTTTTTTCTGAGGGGACTTTTCCTTGATGACCCACTCAACACCCTGCACCTCTCCTGAATACTCCAAGCCTTTTTGTTCTTCCATCTTCCTTGTGTTCTATTTAATGAATTTATTTATTCTAGTTTCTGCCCAATCTCCTCCTCCCCACACATGCATTCCACTGTCAGCAACTTGGGGATATTTATTATTATTATTAATTTTTTGCCAGCACATAGTAACTGTTGCATTAATGATTCAACCAATTAATTTTAAAATGGGTCATTTAAATTTTTTAATTACACAAACCAACATAGAATGTTTTCAAATGAAAGCACCTCATCTAAAAGTTTATACAAATGGCAAAATAATGTTACAGTTAAGCCTTGTGTCAGAGCCTTCCCTGGCTTAGGAAAAATCTATGCTCTCAAAAGTAAGCCTGGAAAAAAATACTCCACTGTCCTGCCACGCTTGCTTAGAGATTGTCTACAAAAACTACTGAAAAATGAATGTTTCAAGGAACTGTATGTGCTGAAAAGATGAGCACCTTGATCCAAATAAGTATCTCCCCATTGTGGAAGAGCTAGGATGCTTAAGACATGTGGGCTGGGGTGTGTATTGTATCTTAAAAATTCTCAGTAAAATAATGCACTGAGTTGGATTGAAGAATGCCTTTAAAACCACCCAGCTTAGACACAAAGTCTTAGGGAATGCCATTGATGGGAAGGACCATTTTCCTGACTTAATGGTGTTTCTAACATAACTGGAGGAATTCAAATGCTTGAAGGTCAAGGGTGTCTCTATGAGGACCCCTCCTTCTCTACCCACCACCATCCTCTTCTCCATGGTGTGTCTTTGTATCTGTGACATGGATATGATGATTATTTCTTCTAGTACAACATTCAAATTCCTGAAAATCAAGTCGAGTGGGGCGTGTTGTATCTCCCTGTTCAAGACAGAGATTCACCATTTACTCCAGCTTGGAGAACACAATTCAACATATTGGATGGCAATGAGGAGGAGCATTTTGACGTCATGACTGACTCTGAGACCAACCAAGGGGTATTAAATGTTATCAAGGTAAAGTCAGAGCCAGGTGGTGGTGGATGCTGTGGTCCTTGTCTGGAGAACAAGCCATAAGGATGAAAGGCTGTACCTGCTAAACACTCCTGAGTGCATACTGTGTCCTGTGCCACTCTTAGAAGAATGTGGGACTCTCTGAGCCCTTTGTGTAGAGGCCAAGGGCTCCTTCTGCAAAAACAATAATAATCAGACATTTTTATGTTATTCTTTGACATTTTTTATTGTTGTTATTACAGGCATAATTTACCACGTTCACATAAGACTGGAGTTTTTTTTTTTTCTTATGTGATGAAAAATGAACTTAAAAGAATATTTTTTGGGGACAGGGCCTCATGTATTGCAGACTGGCCTTGAACTCATCACGTAGTAGAGGATTCTCTTAAACTTCTGATCTTGTCTCTAACTCTGGAGTGCTAGGATTAGGGTGTACACTACCATGCTTGCTCTGTGTGACGCTGCGGATGGAACCCAGGGCTTTGCGCATGGCTAGTCGGGCCACACTCACACTTCCTTTAAAATATTCCTCTAACTGAAAGTTCTTCTTTTAATCTCTGGGTTTAAACCATTTTAAACATTTGTAGTATAAATATTGGGACATTTGTGTGGGTTGTAATGTGTGATGAGCCCGAGGAAGCTGGCTCAGGGTGAGAATATCATGGCCATATTTTACGGGTGAGGAAATCAAAGATCAGGGAGATCCTTTACATAAAGCCACATAGCTGAGAATAGCGGGTTCTGACAAGAGCAGACAGACACCAGGGCTTTTAGTCCTTGTGGCTTTCAAGGAGGCCTAAGAATGGCCAGTTTCTCCCTCCCAGTGCAGCTCAGTCAACTGGAAGGACCAGCCAGAGTCAGTACCTCTGGGTGGAGTTGAGATTCTGCCTGTCAGTTGAACACTCTCCGGGAAATACTAAGGGGCCACAGTGCACACTGTTAATAGCAAGTATCTGACAACCTTCTGCACAGTCGCCTGCCACTGAGTTGGTCAACCTCCTGGCTTCTCAGTCCTTCCAAGTCCGAGACCACTTTGTACCCTGAGTAGCTATGATCATTAGTATCTATATTTCTCTAAGTTCCTCTGATTTTTTTTCTGTGGTACAGTTAACACTTGAATGTTTCATGAGTTCTGGTTTTTGTTGCATTTTTCATCACCTTCTGATGGAGGGTGGCTCTGTGCAGCCGCTGGAGGAGGAGGAAGAGAGTGAACCACATGAGTGATTTGAAAGGGAGCTGAAGACTGGCTTTTGATCACCTCCCTCCTCTGCTGGATCTCTGGTGACTCTGCTAAGCCTCCTCCAGCCAGGGGAGCAGTGGGCACTAATCAAGCCTTCTCTTACCTCGGCAGCCTCTGGATTATGAAACTCAAGCAGCCCACAGCCTTGTCATTATTGTGGAAAATCGGGAACAGCTCTTCTCTTGTGAGGAGGGTCAGTTGCAGCCGTCGAAGAAGGCGATGGCCAGCACCACTGTGAGCGTGCAGGTGGTGGACACCAATGACCCACCAGCCTTTCACCCCAGGACCTTCATCATCAGTGAGGAGGATGGAGCCAGGCCTGGCATCCAGCTGGGAGATTTCAATGCTACAGACCCGGACAGGATCACCAGCCAGATAAGGTGGGCACAGAGGAGCAGGCAGCAAGGCTGCCACAGGGCAGAGCTTGTGGCCACTGGCTGTTAGAGGATGTCACTGAGGTGGCTTCAGCCCCAGGAGTAAAAGTGTAAAAAGCTGCCTGGTGATTGGCTGGGTTAACCAAACTTGTACCCTAACCCTGTAGCACCCCTTGGGGTTCCCCCACTTACTCCCCTTCGACCCTTCAGAGTCTTTTTTTATATATAAATGATTTGTTACATATTTCTTTGTCTCTCTTTGCCAGATGTCTTAGCTCTCTTGCTTCAGGATAAACACCTTTAATAATATTTATTATTTTAAATGAAATAATAGTCAAATCTTTTTGATGAGGTATATATGTGTTACCACTTTAAGTGTCCAGTCTGCGGCAGTGAATATGTTCATATGCCACCTAGAATATCCTTTTGTTTACCAAGAATGAAGCTCTGTACCCAGTAAAACCAACTCCCCAGGTCCCTTCCCAGACCCTCTTTAGCTTCCCCAGATCCCCTCCCCCAGGTCCCTTCCCCCAACCTCCTTTCCAGTCCACTTCCTCTCCTCCCTTCCACAGACTCCTGGCAGCCACCTCTACAGTTCCGGTCCCTATGTCCTGACCACCCCAGTGATGGAGTCCTACTCTGTGGCCTCAGACACGCTTAGTCGAGGTGTTGGCTGTGTGTCTTCTGTGGCAGGGTAGAGGTGTCTGCAGAGCAGAGTTAGTCTTGCTATGTTCTGTCTAATGTACATCAGTTGAAGTTAGTTACTGTTCATGCCCAAATTTATCTTGAGGGTTCTTTTGGCCTCAGATGAACTACGGATGAACTCTTGAGTTTCTACCGCTGGCTTGTAAACACTATAAAACCACAGGAACTTCTAGAACCTTCCCTAGTCATTAAAGTTGTACATGAGAAAACAGTCTCTTTAAGAGTTTCGACCCATTGACTATCACAGAGGAATCATGGTGGACCTGTCGAAAGCATTTTCCCAGATGAGGAAGACAAAAGCCATGGAGAAGCTGCTCCTTCTCTGGCCCTCGCTTTGCCTGGCTTTGTGCTGCTGGCTTGAGTACAGGTGTCCCTTACTGTGGTCCCTCTAGAGCCATAGCGGTTGGCAGCCTGACATGGTTCCAATGGATACCATCTGATGCCAGCTACTGTCAGAAATCCTGGAGTGTTCTGCTCACCTCATAAAATGGCTCCAGGGTCACAGTGAGGGGTGGGAGGATGACCTTCAGGCAAGAGAATCCTTTAGGATCTGCTACAAAGCAGACACCCCAAGAGGCTCAAGACTCATGCTTCTGTGGCACATTGTGCAGAACAGGAAGCCACCATCTGCTGGTACCTAAAGACTGGTTCTGCTCATGCACCAAATAGTTTCTCAAGGCAAACAAAGTTATGCTCAGGCCACGCAGGAAGAGGGTACTTATTATAGTGACCCTGGACCTGGCACATTGGAGATATCTTAACTGCCATACCAGGGCTTTCTTTAAGCTCATGAGCACTTGGATAAGCACTTGGATTTCAATTGTCTCTGGATTCTCAAGTTACTTGTGATGTAGTTGTCTTAGTCAGTGTTCTGTTGCTGTGAAGAGGCACATCACCACATCACCATGGCAACTCTTGAAAAAGAAAGTGTTTAATTGTGGCTTGATTACTGTTTCAGAGATTTAGTCCATTATCAGCATGGTAGGAAGCATGGTGGTCTGCAGGCAGATGTGGTGCTGATCAAGTAGCTGAGAGATCTACATCTGGATCCACAGGCAACAGGAAGAGAGAGAACCTCTGGGCTTGTCTTGGGCTATTGAAGCTGCAATGTCCACTCCCAGTGACACACTTCCTCCAAGAAAGCTACACCTCTTAATCCTTTCAAATAGTGCCATTCCCTGGTCACCAAGCTTTCAAATCTATGAACCATATGAGGCCATTTGTATTCAAACCACCACAGAAGTCCTATGATATATTTTGATTTGTCATTAAAAATATTTTTGAGGCAAGGTCTTGAACCCATAAATATATATATAGAACCATATATAGAATATCTGAAGATGGTCTTGAACTCATGATCCCTTGACTCCACATCCCAAGTGCTGGAATGACAAGTATGTACCACGACGGCCATGATTTGTCTTTTGGTAAAGCTTTCTAATTTAAAAAATGTGTCTGTGTTCCTTCTACAAGATACAAACTGGTTCATGATCCAGCAAATTGGGTGACCGTGGATGAAAAATCAGGAGTGGTCACCACCAAGAGGCAAATAGACCGGGAGTCCCCTCATGTGAATGACAGCTTTTACACAATCATTGTCCATGCAGTTGACAATGGTGAGTACTGACGCAAAACTGGGAACTGAGGGTGGTGACTCTGGCCTCCTGCAGGAGGCCATTTTTAGCATCACTGAGGAAATTATAAAATAAACCTTGTTTTCACTTTGCCTCGATGCTGGAGATTATTTCTGATATTAACTCCTGAAATGGTAAACTAGGGACCAATACTGCTAGAGGAGGGCAGCATTCACTCAGCAGAGACAATTAAAGCAGCGAGGAAGCCGCCATCAGGACCACCATGCTCATCTGTTCACACGATAACGCAGTAGCTCTTTGTCAAGCCCAACGATGTGTGATAAATATTTAGCAGTTTCCTGTACCTAGAATGGCTCATAAGCTCTAGCAAATGTGACTGAGTGGAATACATTTGTCATAAACCAGGACGAGTGGTTTTAAAAACATGTCTTAGCACATTTCTCCAAATTCCCACAAGGCTGAAGTTAAATGCATCAAAATATAAAGCTGCGTGTGAGAACATTTTCAAGTAACATTAAGAACTGTGCCTAAAGAAGTCTGTGGATAAAAACCCAGGTTCCTGCCCATTGGCATAATTATCGGGTATAATTGTCAGTAAAGCAAGAGCCTAGCCGAAGTCCGGGGAGAGAAGGGAGCCAACCACAACTCCAGGGTGTCACGATTCTGTTGTGAATGGCTTCATGATTGCCATGACTCATTTTTAATTAGGAAAGACGGTTTGTAAATAATTGTAAATTTGTTGCCATGATCCCATTCTGCCCTCCCTTGTACTCCCCAGTCCTTGCGATTTCTATCAGAATAATTCAGAGATCATGTATGGAAGTGTAGAGATAGATGAGTGTATTATAGAGAAAAGTGGGGGACCTCACTCAGGGATGAGAGTGGACAGTGGCCATTGGGCCCATTGGGGAGGAAAGCATATTTATGGAGTGAGGAAAGTGGCCAGTGGCCAGAGAGGCCACCCACTAGCATTCACTTTTAAGTGGTCTTTATACTATTCCTAAAATCTCTAAAATAGACATCTTCCTGAGGGATGTTTCCCTCCCCAATGATTGGCAGGTCTTTGTTCTTTACCAAATTCGTAGTATTATTTGTAATAGATTATTACCAGGTAGTCACAATCTTTCAGACAGTTCTGATTGATTGACATGTCTCCACCTGGGGTCAGAGTCCAGCATTTCAGTATCTAGTTTTACCGGCTACATATTATGAGGGAAGATCCACCCTCGGTGACCCCCAAAACCTGCTAAGACCTGACCAGTCACCTAGCAGATTCACATGTGGTATTAGCATCCCAGCACACTTTTCCAGCTTCCCCCAGTACAACACCTTGTAAAACTGTGTAGACAACCATGACAGGCAAGATTCTCACCAGGCCAGAACTGACCCCATCTTCCCTGGGGATCCCACATGCTACCCTTTTACAGGTACTCATTTCCTGTTAACACCACCTTAACACATAACATGGCTGATAGGACATACAGTGCTTCTAGATGCTACTTTATCTATAAATGGCTGGAGATATCAAAAATTTGGGTGCTTTACTTGGATGAGTCTGACTTTTCATATAGGCAAGAAACAGACTGAGCACAGGCCTGGGCCGGTCTTGGCATTGAAAGAGAAATGGCCAGATGTTTTAGTGAGTGGCTTCATTCTTGGCAGGCCTGAGCATGGTCACTTCCCAGGCCTGTGTGCACATGCAGGGCTCTCTCAATGGATGGGCCAGGTCTGGAAGGCTCTACACTCCCTCTCTACACTCGTGAATAAATGACTGTACAAGGGCAAGTCTCACCCAGGCCCAGGCTGGGGAAGTGGGATGGAGAGTACTCTATCTCACAGAGAGTGCACCCCCATCTTCGCAGGTCAGGTCTTAGGAGTTGAGATGGGGCGATGAGTGGGGGAACCCCACTTTCGTGCTCCTGGGGAAACTGGTTCTCATCTGGCTTCTGTGAAGGATTTGTAGCATAGAGACTGGCTACAGCTTTTTCTTTGCAAATCAGGTTCCAGTCCAACCTCCTGTGTCCTGTTAGCACACTGATTTTGCAATTCAAATAGAGAGGCAGGGGTAGAGGATGCATCAGGTGCATTCCCCACATGGGGACCAGCAGAAGCAGGGAAGGCAAGGTCAGCCTGGCCTTGTTTGCACTGCATCTGAAAGCTGGGTAAAAGGGGGGATGTTTCTCCCAGTTAAGACACTGCTGGGTTTTGTTTGTTTGATTTATTTTCTCTTAAATTATTCCTTTATTTATTCATTTAGTCACCATTTTATTAGTTCTTTGAGAATTCCACATATGTGTTTTGGTCACTTTTACTCTCTCCATCAGCTCCTTTCCAGACGCCTCCACCCTCCCCTACATGCCCAACTCTGTTCTTATCTTTTTAAAACCCATCAGGAACAGTTTGTGCTGTCCATATATGCTCGTGTGTGCATGCGTGCGTGCGTGTGTGCGTGTATGTGCGTGTGTGTATGTGTGCTTGTGTGTGTGTGTGTGTGTGTGTGTGTGTGTGTGTGTGTGTGTCCACTGGACTGTGGTCGACCAATCAGGGCCACACCCTCTCCGGAGAGCCAGCAATGTCACAAGCCCTCCTCGCTTGGGTGCTGTTGACACTGTCCTTTTTGTAAGTTCATTTCCGTTCTCTCACTTGAGTGCTTTTAACCTCCTGTACGGGGATTCCTTCCTTCCCAAGGCCTCCCCCAGCTGACTGGCACAGGGACCCTGATGCTTTTCCTGTCTGACGTCAATGACAATGCTCCAACTCTCCGGTCCCATTCTCAACACTTGGAGATATGCGAGTCTGCAGGGAACAAGCCCCTGCTCTTGGAGGCCGAGGATGCAGACCTGGACCCCTACTCTGACCCCTTTACTTTTGATTTGGACTCTTCCCAGAGAGATGTAGATGATACTTGGATGCTGAGGACAAGGCCGGGTGAAGGTTTGTATGGGTTGAGGGCTAACCCAGACTGCAACAAGTGATTGAGGGAGGGGACAGGGGCACAGAGTCTCAAGTGACCCTTGGAGAACCTAAAGAGTGTGTTGTGTGGGAGGCCAGCCAGGCTTACTTCCTGAGTCCCAGGAAGGACTCGGCGCAAGGACTGGGGTGAGCTTGGCTGGATGGAGTGTTGCATGCCTGCTGCTGCTCATGGCTTTCCTGACATCATGGAAGAAGATGACTGACTGTTCTGTGCTCTTCTGTTCCCGTTTTTCATCTGGGTCCTTGTCCTTGTAGTGAACAGCAGTCATGGCTGTAACAATGTTCATGATGCGCTGTGAGTCCTAGAGCATGTCACCATATGACTTTTTCTGGGAAGATGTAAAGAAATGTCTATTTACCCTGGATAGAGAGACAGACAGACCAAAGAGAGGAGGACTCCATCCCAGTTCAACTTGGAAAGATGAGGGTTTTTACAGGAGCAAAGATAAGTCAAAGGCAGCTACTCATCAGGGCGTCTCTGGGGAACAGAGAGGCAGTTGTAGCTGGTGTAACCACCCCACTCCCAGTCAACTTTCCATCTCTTACATAGCCTACCAGTCCCCAGACACATGTGGTGGGGGCTGGCGAGCCCTTCATCACCATCACCACAGACAGAGCACCACTCTGTTGCCCCACTTGCCCCATTGCTGGGGCCAAGGACTAAAGTCTCTAGCAGCTCATTGGCGCTCTCTGTTTGCTGATGCCAATGGGATGTGGTGCCTGGAAGACGTGTCTCTGCCTTACTTGTCTACCTGAGCATGGTCACGTCACGGTAGGGTGTGAACTTGCAGAAGTGAAGCTAGTCTTGGGACTTCCCCTCTAAGGCTGCAGTTGTCTCCTTTTGCCAGTGGCAGTAATGGGGTAGCTGCAGGGATGGAGGCCTTGCTCCACATTGTTAGGGACAGACGTTCCCTTCTCCCTTAGGGACCTTCACTTATGCAAACCCAGGATTCTTGACTTTACCACAGAAAAGACTTTCGGGATGAGCCAGAGTGAAGGGGCACTGGAGTTTATTAAAATTTTGAGAGAAATAGGCTCTTGGGCGAGTATAAGATATACCTAAGTGTGGAGTATGGTTTTCTCAAGGCAGAGTCCCAGGTAAGTGCATTTACAGTGGGTGTAGACAGGGTCCCATAGGTGTCAGCAGGATCCTATAGGTATAGGCAGGATTCTATGGGTCTAAGTAGAATCCTGTGGGTATTGGCAGGACCCTATAGGTACAGGCAGGATCCTGCAGGTGTAAGCAGGATCCTGTGGGGTAGGTCAGATCCTGTAGCTTTTCTAAGTTGCTTGTTCAGATAGTATAATTTACAGTAAGGTTTAAAAAGTTTACAGACTTTTCTTCTGTCAATGAAGTTGTAAAGTAGGTTTATGAGGGGTCTTGTTTATGTTTAGGAATGAGAGGTGCTAAAAACTCAAGGCTGTAGATCATTTGGGCCCTAAGTTAGCACAGCTTATCTGCCATCCTGATTTGGGGTGTCTTTAGGAAGACATGCATGGTCCTCTCCGTAGGCAATTGGCTTTATCAATGGTGTCCGACAGAAAAGGCGACCCAGATCCTGGGACAAAGGACCTCTTTTCTTTCCTATGTGCTCCTTACTTTCTGGTTTTCTATCTTGTCCCTTTTCCATGCAGAGCCTTGGCCCTGGGGGGAAGCAAGGAGCTACACATGGGGCGATTGAGCCTACTCGTGTCTTTCTGCCTTTGCAGGGCGCTCTGCTGAACTTGTAATGCTGAGAAGCCTCTCTCCCGGGGATTACTTGGTGCCACTATTCATAGGAGACAGGCAGGGCCTCACCCAGAAGCAGACAGTCCACGTGAGGATCTGCTCCTGTCCCAGCGGATCTAAGTGCGAGAATCGCTCGGACATGGGGCTCCTGTGGTGGGCCCTGTCCCCTACGTGTGCGGCACTCCTGGCACTGGCAGGTCAGTGCTTCCCGGGAGCTTCCCTCTCCCTGACCAAAGGACAAGGGAACAGCTCTGCATGGGTGAGAAGAGGATGAGCTCTGGGTTTGTTCAGGTCAAAGATTGCCAGACACACTAATTAACCGAAATTCAGCTTCTATCAGCAGGCAATTATATAAACAATCCACAGAGGAACACCATCCAAGGGTGAGCATATGTTTGCAGGAACCATGGTTACAGCAGTCCACAGGTGTACAGGTGTCTAGGTTCCTGGGCTTGGCTAAGGTTAATAAGGGCATTAGTTATTCCAAGAAACAATAGACTATTCATGGCCAGTTAATGAGCAGTGAATTCAGCGAGAAGTGTTGGCATCTACCTGAGCCCTGTTAAGCTGCTCATCTCCTATGATGATTTAGATGGAACCTGACCCTGTCAGGTGGCAACTGAGTGGACGTGAAGGGAACCTAGTTCTCTGAGACCTCTGACAGGGTGAGCTTGCTCAGTCCTTTCTGTTCTGTCACAGCTGCTCTGCTTCTCCTGCTGAGGTGCCATTTTGCATTTGGACCCAAGAGGCTCGGAGGCTTCATCCCAAGTGACAATGGCCACCAGACACTGATTGTGTACAACGAGGAAAGCAAAGCCCTTTCCGCCCAGGTAGGGACTGTGGAGCAGTGTGCTGCATGGCAATGTCAACAGCACAAATCTGTACAGCACATGTTTCATAGATGACTTATTTCATCTCTCTCTCTCTCTCTCTCTCTCTCTCTCTCTCTCTCTCTCTCTCTCTCTGTGTGTGAGTATATGTGAGTGCCTGCATGTATGTCTGTACACCAGGTATGGACACTACCTGCAGAGGCCAGAAAAGAGTATCAGATCGCCTGGAACTGGAGTTATGAGTTATGATGGTTTGGGGCCACCATATGGATGCTGGGAACTGAACCTGGATCCTCTGGAAGAGCAGCCAGTGCTCTTAACCACTTGAGCAATCTCTCAGGCCCTCGTTTCTTTATTCTTCATTTATGTTTGAGTGACACACAGGAAAGCATTTCTTCCAAAATTTCATATCACAGCCAGATGCATTTGTGTTTTGTCAGTGGTTCTCAATCATGCTCAGTTTTTCCTCTAGGGGACACTTGGCAATGCCTGGAGGTACTTTGGATGGCCACAATTAGAAGATGCTATGGGCCTCTAGTGGGCTGAGGCCAGAGCTGTAGCCAAATATCACCCAATACAGAATTATCTGGACCAGTGTCCCCAGTGCTGGCTTGAGAAACTGAGCTCAGAAGAAAACAATTTGGCCAGGCTGAGGCTTCTTGGTGGCTTTGCTTCACTCCCTGGTGAAATCTGAGCTGCCTTCTCTGCCATGGTTGGTCATGTAACAGAGCACTGCTCCATCCTCCTGTAACACAGAGAAGAGGTCCCCCTGGTTTTGTAGGGATAAGACTTGACTCTCTTTCTGCCTTTACATCTGACTAACTTTGTGTATTTGAGCCAGCCACTATTTGAGCTCACATTCCCATCTGTGTCCTAAAGTGGTGGAGTCAGCTCCCCAGGTGCTGGATTGGAAGACAGTACCTAAGAGCGTGCCTTACGCAACTCGACCTTCGTGGAGTCAGGGCCAGTGATCACTGGATTTTCCTGCCTCCTGTTGCTGAAATGGAGCCTTCTCTTGTCCTGCTAGCTACTTTGTGCTGGATCACATGGGCAATGAGATGATGGTGTCATGAACTCTCCTGTCTTGTCTTCATGGGAACTAGGAATGGCTGATCTGACAAACAATAAGAAGGTCAAAAGGAAGTCCTGTCTTTCTGGTCAACGGACATGCCCTGTGTTACATTCTCATTGCTGACACTAAACACTCAGCAGAAAAAACTTAAGACAGACTGTTGTTTGTCTGGTTGTTTTTTTTTTCTTTCTTTTGACTCATGGTTCAGGAGATTTAATCCCTCATGGTGAGGAGCGCATGGTGTCTGGAGTGAGTGTGTCCGTGGTGGCAGGAGTATAGAGGAATGCCTTCTCTCATGGTAAGGGAGCTCAGGCCCAGCTCCAGAGACATGCTATGACTCTCAAAGGCCCACCCCCGTGACCCGCCTCTACCTGCTGTGTCTCCTTCACCATAGATTCCATACTCTCCCCGAAAC
The DNA here is from genome assembly GCF_049852395.1 of Peromyscus maniculatus bairdii. Classification (NCBI taxonomy): domain Eukaryota; kingdom Metazoa; phylum Chordata; class Mammalia; order Rodentia; family Cricetidae; genus Peromyscus; species Peromyscus maniculatus. The sequence goes on from NC_134855.1 coordinate 155,755,962, forward strand.
AGTAGTGGAGAAACAAGTGTTCTGCTCCAACCTCTTTAGTGTTCTGAGAGCTGAGACCCAACCAACCTGAGCTATGATTCCACATTGGTGAGCATCAGTTAGGCTATTTTGCAGGCCCTGGGTTTTCGTATGTAAAGTGTGGTCAATGTTTCCACTCCCTTGCAGTTTATTGGACAATTTAATCAAAGTCATGTCCTCAGCTGAGCACCAACAGGCACGCAGTAAATTCTGGCAGCTGACCCCACTGGTACAGAACACCATTTCAACATGCTCTTGCCTACTTATCTATCCATCTCACCTGACCATGTCAGCCAATACAGTCCCTACACCAGGAACATTCTGTTCTTTGGGGAAGACTCCATTTAAGATGCTACTCACCCACGCTGTCACATTCTGCTGCTGAGATGATCTCTGGGATCATGTAGATCTCTGCCTGTTTGTGGGGAGGCTGGTGGGCCCTACTGAGGCACCCATCAACACTAGAGTCCCTTGAGGATGATTTCTGCTAAATGAGGATAAGATGAGACCCCAAGTCCCATTGCTGGTGCCTTGGGAGAGAATGATTTTTGAGATCTAGGGTCTCATCATATAACATGACATAAAACTCTGCACAGTAGGAAGTTCACCCTCCCAACCAGCCATTGAGAATGACAAACAGTAAAACATCCTCTCCCTACATGCATCACCAGGGTGTATGGAATAAATGGCTCTTCCCAGACAACAGTGTTGTATGTTTAGGTTGCAGGGTTCTTTGCTTGCTGATCTTTACAACTGCCCTCTGACCTCTGTCATATTTCTTTCTCTGGTTTTCACAGATGCAGCCAACTGGGGAAGATCAGATGCCTGCTCTGTCCTTCAGCACAACTGCGGCCAGTGCCAAGCCTGATGTGAAGGTAACACGTCTCTGTAGACTCTATCTGCTGTTAGTTCTGCAGGAGAAACACCCCAGCTGCTTCTCTGGCCCACAGGTGACAAGGCTTCTGGACAAGGAACTGGAGAGGTTCCTTGGGTTTTCTCACTGTTCAGTTCGGTGTAGTTTAGAACTGTTTACAAACTTGCCTAATCTTTCCTTATTTTGAAAGCCAAAATGACTCTGGGCTGTGGAATTTAAGGACAGGACCAGGGTCTCTGCTACCCTGTTCATTCAGCCCTGCTAGGCAGGGAGGTACACCTTGTCCCCATAACTACAGACATGGTGTGTGGGCTGGTATTGCTTCTCTTTTATTCTTTGGTCTGGAAGTTTCTGGAGGCCAGGGCATTGTCTAGGTGTGCCTTATTGGGCAACCCTGAGGTGTGTACTGTGTGTGCCCAGTCCCACTGAGTTCACACTAGAACTATACCAGGGAGCAGGGGGTTGGGAGGATGTGTGTATTAGTTGTGTTTCTGTAATAAAAAAGCAACATACAGAAGGAAGAGTTCATTTCAGCTTAAGGTTCCAGAAGGAGAGTCCATCATAATGGGGAGACATGGGAGGGGTAAGAGATAAGAGATCACATCTTGATCACACACAGGAAGCAGAGAGGCATTTAGAAGTGGGGTGAAGGTATAAATTCTCAAAGCCCACCCCCAGTGACACACTTTCCCCTGAAAAGCTCCTTCCTAAAGGTGCCCTAACCTCCCCAAACAGCAGCACTAGCTGAAATCTATGGAGTACATTTTCATTCAAACCACTACAGTGCTGGTCCCTGCTTTACAGGGGAGAAAACAGGCCTTTTGGCCTCAAGTTTTTGGTGTCTCTGGGCTTCCTTCCCTGGGTCCTGCATACACTGAGGACATTCACGATGACAGTTAGATGATCAGTCTCTGTCCACACTTTCTCAGAGCTAAGGAACCACTTGGGACAGTTGCTAGTGTGATGCTTTGAACTCTGTGGCAAAGGAGATACCTTCAAGCTAGTGTCAGGATCTACTGACAGCTGCATTTCCTTTATGGAGTGTGTGTGTGTGTGTGTGTGTGTGTGTGTGTGTGTGTGTGTGTGTGTGATATGTGCTTATGTGCTTGAGGGTGCACATGTATACACTGTGGTTGAAGGCCAGAGGTCAACCTCTGGTGTCCTTCCTTAGGATCCATCTCCTATGTTTGTTTGTTTATTTTTTGAGTCAGGGTCTCTCACTGGGAGCAGAGCCTCAATTAGACTAAACCGGCTGGATGGCAAGCCTCAGGGGTCCTCTGCTTTCCACAGTTGGAAGTCAGACAGATACCACTACTTCCAGCTTTTTAATTCATGTGAGTGCTGGGGATTGAACTCGGGTCCTCATGCTTACGCAGAAGGTATTTTGTCGACTGAGGTATTTCTCCAGCCCACCCTTTGAAATTTTGCTTTAGTATCGATGGGAAAGTCTAAATTAAAATACAGAGATTATCTTAGTTAGGTTTTTATTACTGTGAAGAGACACCATGACCATGGCAACTTATAAGGAAAACATTTAATTGGGTCTGGCTTACAGGTTAAGGGATTTAGCCCATTACGGGTCGTGGCGACACACTGTCAGGGTGCTGGAAAAGTAGCTGCATCATCCTTAGGCTCTGTTGGGAAGAAATGATTATCTTGGAGAAAATCAGCATTTCTCCCAGGACCTTGGTGAGATCCTGCCATGGACAGACCAAGTGTCCTGTGCTCTGGGGACTCCAGTGTTACGGAAAGTTGCTCCTGGCTGCAGTCACCTCACCAGTGATGGGCAGATAGTTCCTCTGAGAGAGAGAGGGCCCTTTGGGAAGATTGATAATGCATTTATACCAAACATGTACAGAATGAATCCAGAGGTGGAGTGTCTTCTGAAAGCAGTGTATTCCAACATTTTTCTGTCTAACTGTGTTGGTGGCTGTTGTTTGAGGGGTTGGGGGTATTTCAGCTGGTAAACTGTACAGTTGAGGACCTGAGGTCAAGCTCCAGAATCTGCATGAAAGAGACAAACATGTTGGCCACTTGTACACCATATGCTGGGAATGCAGAGGCACAAGGGTCCCGCTTAGCCGTGGTATTCTCTCTCATACACGTAGAGTTGCTTGATAGTCCTTATCAAACATGACACATTTCAGACCTTCCACAAACAGAAGCATTTTCTTGTGTCCATCTGAGGGCACCAGAGCTCAGTCCCTAAGATTAAAAGCATGCGAGTGAGCGCACACTGCCTGCTAGCAGAACCCTGGTTCCCATTCCACACAATGTCTGTATTTACCCTACATGCCAACTCTAGAATTGCAGCCTTGCTTGGCAAAGTGCTTTTTATGGAATACTTTGAAAGTCAAAAGAAGCTGTAAAGTAAGGGTACCTGTGGACTTTCCCAGGTCCCCCAGAGAATACCTCATATGACTACAGCACATGTCAGAGCCAAGGAGTTACTTGTGCTCCCTCAACATGAGTCTGGGACCCCTCTCATTTGGACCTCACAAGTTTAATAAGTTAACTATTTTAATAAAAGTTTAGTTCCTTGGCATATGAAGGAGAGGTAATCAAGGTATGAAGATCCAAGGCCTCTTTACATGAGGAAACCTTCTAAGATGGAACTCACAATGTGTGCAAGACCTTACTGTTGCCTAGGCTGCAGCTGAGCAAAAGGATGTTGTTCTTTGTACAGAATAGATGGCAAGAATCCACCAGCGAGGGTCTGAGCATTGAAGGCATGCTCCTGGAGTCCTGCTAGGCTGGATTTACAGACACGGAACCCGTTCAGTGGCCCAGCTCAGGGCCTGTGTGGGACCCACACTTGGAGGCCCGTGAAGAGCTTGGTGATCTGCTTCCACCACCACTTTGTCAGTCTTCAGTTTTTAACAAAAGGGCCTTTGCCATTTCTTTGTGCACCAAGCCCTTCATGTTGCATGGCCAGCCCTGCGTTCTAGGGATTGAGTAGGTGTCCATACACATGCTGAGGTCCCGGCCATGACCAACTGGGCGTCACTGGGTATCTCAGAACACACGGCCTAGTCTGACAGCCTCATGCTGCATTGCTACACAGCAGTGTGAGCCTGTGTGAGGATTCTCTGCTGCAAGAGTCCACATGAGTGTCCCTGTGTGGACTCTGCTGTGAGTGTCCTGTGTGGACTCTGCTGTGAGTGTCCCTGTGTGGACTCTGCCATGAGTGTCCCTGTGTGGACTCTGCCGTGAGTGTCCCTGTGTGGACTCTGCAGTGATTGTCCCTGTGTGGACTCTGCCGTGAGTGTCCCTGTGTGGACTCTGCCGTGAGTGTCCCTGCGTGGACTCTGCCGTGAGTGTCCCTGCGTGGACTCTGCAGTGAGTGTCCCTGCGTGGACTCTGCCATGAGTGTCCCTGTGTGGACTCTGCTGTGAGTGTCCCTGTGTGGACTCTGCTGTGAGTGTCCTGTGTGGACTCTGCTGTGAGTGTCCCTGTGTGGACTCTGCCATGAGTGTCCCTGTGTGGACTCTGCTGTGAGTGTCCTGTGTGGACTCTGCAGTGAGTGTCCCTGCGTGGACTCTGCCATGAGTGTCCCTGTGTGGACTCTGCCGTGAGTGTCCCTGCGTGGACTCTGCCGTGAGTGTCCCTGTGTGGACTCTGCCGTGAGTGTCCCTGTGTGGACTCTGCAGTGAGTGTCCCTGTGTGGACTCTGCAGTGAGTGTCTCTGCGTGGACTCTGCTATGAGTGTCCCTGTGTGGACTCTGCTGTGAGTGTCCCGGCGTTGACTCTGCAGTGAATATCTGCACTGTTGTCTTTAGCCCCCCCCCCCCACTTCAGCAATGAAAAGCAGAGGCATCTCAAGGACTCCTACCCTTGCATTTACAACTGTCTCTGATTTATATGAAATCAACAAAATTTCATTCTTCTTAAATTCAAGGGTCATAACATGTTCTTTGAGCCAAGAGACATGAGAAACCGATCTTCCACACCGGTAAGTACAGCTGTGCATGGTGCCGTGAGCATTACCTTGTTCCAACCACTAAAAGAGGTGGTTTAGGAGAAAAGAGTGGGTTCAAAGTACAGTCAGCACCCTGCATACCCGGGGTAGAACATGGGGCAGGGACTAGAAGTGGATGAAGCAGGATGAGGGCGATGGCTCAGTCTGTAAGGTGCCCAGGCAAGCATTATGTGTACATATGCGTGTGTGCATGTGTGTGTGCGTGTGCGTGCGTGCGTGCGTGCGTGCATGTGTGTGTGTGTGTGTGTGTGTATGTGTGTGTGTGTGGCAGGGCAGGGGATGGTGGTAACAGGTATATCCAGAAGCTCACTGGCCAGGCATCCTAGCCAAACTGATGAGTTTAAGGTTTACTGAGGGACCGTGTATCAAAAAATAAAGACTGGGGGCTCAGCAGGTAAAAGTGATTGCCACGCAAACCTAATGACCGCAATTACATCCCAGGAACCCATGGTAAATGGCAGGAGAGAATCAGCTCCTGCAAACTGTCCTCTGACCTCCACACACACTCTGTGGAACAGACAGGACAACAATCCCACAAAGGCATGTACACACAAATAATGAATTTTGATAATAAATGATAATAAATAAATAAATAAATAAATAAATAAATAAATAAATAAATAAAAATGTATAATGGCCCCAAACGATCGACATTAAGTTCAAGCCTCCACACATACATGCACAGACAAGTAGGAACCAGAGACATATATGTAAGTAGTCTCCATTCACATACACAAAACAAGTAGTTAAAACACAGGTTTCTAAGGCCAGGAAGGCACATGGGCATCAGTCCTTGAAAACTGATTTAGCTGCTGAGTTGCTGCATGCCTGATCCCAGCAGATGTGCATCTGTGTTTGCCTTTACCCTGACAGGTGTCTTGATATGCTTAGCTCCTGGAGATGGGGTGGATGGGAGAGATCATCTTCTTTTCCACTAAAATCCTACCAAGTGTCCATTCTAAATAAGACAGACGAGTGGCTGCTTTAAAGCCTTTCGTGGTGGGGTATTAACATAACTCACACTTATTAACCAGAGTGATGGATTCCAATAATGGTGCTGATGAAACCAGATACCACAGACACGTGGGCGCTGCAGCGAAGTTGCAGAAGTCCACTTCCCGACACCGAATTCTTCTCTCATTGGAAATTGCCTTTTGAAGCATCAAGAAATGTTTGATATGTTCCTGGAATCATCCCAAATATCATGAGAATTTAATCAGCCTTGGTCATCCTGGGAAAATTCCCTTTGATTCATTAGACATGGGACAAAAAGCTTAATTTAAGTTTCATAAAAGCCAGTTGGTATGGCATCCCAGAAGGGGTTCAAAACGATAAGGACCACCTTCTGTTATATTGCAAAGGTAACGTTAGAAAACACAGCTGAAATAATCTGTAAACACCTAAAAGGAGATTAAATTTCTTTTGCTGAAGTACTGTTGAGCAGTCACCAGACCTAGGGACATGGCCCAAGGCCAGTGGCTAAGACCAGAGAGGTGCCGAGTCAGGAGACAGTGCTGTCCTGGCTGCCGAGGAGTCTGCTGTAGTGTGGTGTTAAGTGACTCAAGGCAAAACCAACATGAGTCTTCTTTAGGAAGAATGTGTTCTGACCAGGATTAGAAAAGACATGTGATAACCCAAGGTGCTATGTCATACGAAGCCTGTGTCCTCCCCTGCTTGGAGTGTGTGTGTGGTGTGTGTGTGTGTGTGTGTGTGTGTGTGTGTATGCATGCGCTGCTCTGGTGTGTACATGCCTATGGACATCTCTCCCCCCCCCCCCCCCCGGAGCTGAGGATCGAACCCAGGGCCTTGCACTTGCTAGGCAAGCACTCTACCACTGAGCTAAATCTCCAACCCCGCCTGTGGACATCTCTTGATGTCCAGAATCATCCCTCTTCTGCCTACTCTTTTAAGGCTGGGTCTTTCAGTCAACCCAGAGCTCACTGGTGTGGCTATTCTTACTAGTCAGCTTGCTCAAGGGATGCCCTGTCTCTGTCCTCTGAGGCAGGAAGTACAGACAGACTGCCATGCCCACACAGGATTCACATGGGTTCTGGAGATTTAAACTCTCATTGCTTGCTCGCTTCGCAAGGGCTTATACCTCTGCTCCTCTTCCCTCCAGCCCCAGAGCTTGAGTCTGAAGGAGTCTCCTCAGAGAAGCACATGGAGCTAAACTGGGGGCAGTAAGCAATGGTGCCATACCTAACAAGTGCTCCCAACCCTGGGAGCAGGCAGGCAGTGTGCCCAGGACTGTGGGTGGTGGTCCATGCTTTGTCTCTGCTGTTGAACATGTTTAGTTCAATCTACCTTGGTGTGGTGAGCACACAACTAGTCGCTACGTGTGCTCATGTGTAAGTATGTATGTACTGAGACAGGTATGTCCAGGTTTTGTGTATACATCTCTGTGTGTATACAAATGCATATATGTGTTGCTAGAGTTTTCCTGCCTTGCCCACAGTCAGGACAAATCTCTGTCACCCACCAGTCCCACAGCCGCTCAGACCCAACCAAGTAAACACAGAGACTTATATTGCTTACAAACTGTATGGCCGTGGCAGGCTTCTTGCTAACTGTTCTTATATCTTAAATTAATCCATTTCCATAAATCTATACTTTGCCACGTGGCTGGTGGCTTACCGGCATCTTCACATGCTGCTGGTCATGGCGGCAGCTGGCAGTGTCTCTCTGCCTCAGCCTTCCGCTTCCCAGAATTCTCCTCTCTCCTTGTCCCACCTACTTCCTGCCTGGCCACTGGCCAACAGTGTTTTATTTATTGACCAAATAGAGCAATTTGACATACAGACTGTCCCACAGCATATATGTGTCATCAAGGAGATGTAAAATTGGCCTAGACATTATTGTCTTTATGTATGTCATTTGGGTTGGGTATCTCTAAGCTCAAGACAAGGCAGCTTAGCCATGACATGCCACAAGTCCTTTACAGGCCTGGGTCAGCATGCCACTTCCATTTACAGCAGCTTGTCATTGTCCTGTGACGTCCTCCATTTCCTGGCCTCTGCCCTTGTTCTTCCCCTCACCAGTGCCGCTTGCGGGGATCTCCTTCCCACCTACTTGAGGACCTATCAACCTCCCTCCTGACTTGGGTCCTTTACTGCTCTCCCAGCTAGAAATACCTGCCCTGTGGTCCATTCCCCCTCACGTTTCTCTGTGTCCTCAGAGGTCTTCCTGGCTCCAGCTAGGCAAAGGATCTTCATATCCCTTCTGTCATCCATGACTCTTCATGTTTCTGTCTTGGGTACTAGCCTAGCGCATGCCTGATATGAACTGAGAGTGGAGTTGCTTGACAGCCAGGCCCCCGGCACCTGGCTGGCTTCATACAGGACCTGGCATGCGGTTGAGCTGGAGAACCACCAGGCATGTTCAGTCTGTTCCCTCCCACGGTACCCTTCCTCTTTGGATAGCCCTCACAGGTCAGAGAGATGCATTACCACAGTGAACACCCATGTGCCCACCTCAGAGAATGACCTGGACTGGCCATGAGCAAAGCTAAGGGGGAAAAATTATAAGCAGGGATTGGGGGAGCACACAAGGGCCCCCAAGAAATGGGATTTGTGGAAGAGACCTTAATGCTGCTAATGGATGGACTCCAGCCGCTTTCCCTGTGAGCGTGTTTCTACCCAGATGTGGAAGATCCAGCGATGCCACTTGCAGGACCTGCCTTCTCCCAGCACACAGAGGGAAGTGTGAGCTCCTTGTCTTTGGCCTGATTCTACCTCAGTGTTGAACCTGTGCTGAGGACGGGGCATACTGTCTCAGGGAGCTATGTGGTAAGTGCTCCTCAGGCTAGAGGCTTCTGGTTCATTTTGCAGGTCTGTCTGGATCGCTTGGTGCCCAGATGCCCCCAGAAACTGCTGGAAGGAAGGGTGGTGGAGACATGGAGTCAGGTAGGTGCTCTTTGTGCCCTGGCACTGGCTGTCATCCTCTCTTCTTTCCTACCTTGCCCCAAGGTTGACTGAGGATGCTCTGTCCTAAACCACTAGGGGTTTAGGGGTCAACAAAGGCGCCTTAACACAGTGTTATAATCTTAAACCACAGGAGTTTATTGCAAACATCATCAGAGCCTCTAAGCTGAGGTTCTAGGACCCTGCCTTGTGAACCCCCATGGTGCTGTGGGCCTGGGGTGCCTCCTAAGAGCCCCCGAGCTTAGTTTATAGGATCTTGTCTTGTGAACCCTCATGATGCCCCTGGCATCCCCGTCTCTGGTTCCAGAGTGGACAAGAGGCAGGACACTATGACCTGAGGAAGTGAGCCTTGACTGTGTCTAGATGCAGAGTCTCTGCTAGGGTTTCCCAGCCTTGGCTCCTCTGCAGTTCACCACTATTCCCAGATAGATACTACATCTCTGTAGCTACATAGACTCCTGCCTGTGAATTCTGCAGTGTGGCTGATGCCTGGTGGTTGCTGGAATACACCACAAGGCAGATCCACCTGCCTTAATGGGGACACTTTGTGTCCAAATCTGGGCTGCAAGACCCTATCTCAGGCCCTGATCACTGAGAGGAATATCCTTGAGGAGCCATGATTTCTCTCTCTTCTCTCTCTCTGTCTCTCTGTCTCTCTCTCTGTCTCTCTCTCTGTCTCTCTCTCTCTCTCTCTCTCTCTCTCTCTCTCTCTCTCTCTCTCTCTCCCTCCCTCCCTCCCCCCTCCCTCCCCGCCTCTTTCCAGATTAGAACTTCTCTTATAGAACCTTACATCCTCACAGAGGGCCAGATTTCCATCTCTGGCAAAACACCTGACAGAAAACACAAACCAGAGGGGGAGGGGCTTATTTTGTCTCCTTTTCAGAGGCTGTGGCCATGTTGGCCGTCCCCATTGCTGGGAGCCTGTGGTTTGAACATCATGACAGTCGGACACATGGCACAGCAAAGATACCCAATCCAGCTGCCATGAAGCAGTGCAGAATCACAGGGAGAGGCCAGGGCACCAGAGAGCCTGCAATGACATACCCCACCAGGGACCCACTTCCTCCAACCAGGCCCCGCCTTCCGTCATTACCCCCCTTCCCACTGGTGAAGGCAGAGTCTCCAGGATCCAATCACAGTCCCATAGCCACACCCCTCAACTTCACTGCGGTACACGTCAAGTCCAAGGAGAATAATCAGTGAAGAATGAATGATCTTTCACAGAAGCTCCAGGAGAAAGGTGGGCCTGAAAACCAAGGCCCAGGGAAGCAACTCCATGTGTCAAAGCTATGAAGGCAGAGCTGGGGCTGGACACAGGCCACACCTCCCTCACATTATTGACCTATGAAGGCAGAGCCACGTCTGGGCATAGATCACTGCCTCCTCCTTGTGGCAGAGACATGAGGAATCCATCTGGGGCTAGACGATAAGCTACAGGGTCCAAACCAGCCCACCTGGTGATTGAGGGATATCAGTAAAGCCTGTGGATGAAGGATGAAGGATGGTTGGCCAGTTCTACCACATTACCAGAGATGCTGTACACATGAGGCTGTGCACCTACCACATACATCTCCTGGTGACCATGACATCTGATGCCCATTTTCATGTGTGCACACACCTAGCTGGAGCCAAGTGGGCAGCATGGAGAGGGCCACAGGTCCCCATTTATCTGGCAGGAGAAGGCTGCGTTCTAGTACAGAAGCTCCCTCCTCCTTGTGCCGGCCAGACAAGCCGCTTTGTGCAGTACAACTCAAGCCCTGAGTTCCATGGTGTGAGAAGAAAAGAAAAAAAAATCAAAAACCCAGATGAGAAGAGCAGTTCTTTCCCTCACGAGCCTTCAGACTTAGTTGGTGGTTTGTGATGAATTATTGATCTTAGGGGACTCTGGAATTGCTGAATCAGGGTGCAGAACCCTGCTGCTTGGCCGCCAGCCTCGGGGGTTTGAAGTTGAATTCTTGAGGCGCAGCCCCCGCTGCTGATTCGGTTTTGCTCTGCCCATACCAGGTTTGTCATGAATTATCTATTTAGCTTTGCCCAAAGGACGTGCCTGGACTCCTAACATCTGGGCTAGGTTTGGACATTTGCCTCTCAACTACAGGAGCTTCCCTTTCTCTCTACCACAGGGACATGGAGTGGATGGCAACAGGGTGGTGGCCATAGCCCCCAGATAACAGGCTCAGTTGGTGTGTGGGATCCACTCCTGTCTGTGGGCACCAGATTCTGCACACAGTGGAGACTGGGTTTCTGCCCTAGGGAGGAACCAGGGCTCCCGTGGGACAGGGAACTAGAGAGCAGGGGGACTGCCAGCTGAGAGTGATGATTGCTGTGAGGAGAACACGTGCATGAGTTCCCCTTTCCAGGCCCCACCTCACACCTCCCATGCTGTGCTCTGGGCCTCGTGTTCCAACTGCTTTCATCCTCCACACAAGGTGTCAGGAGTCCCTGTAGATAACGGCAGGTTAGGAAGTCCCACTAGATCCATCTTCACCGTAACTGACTGAAGTGATCCATTTCAGATCGTCCCATCCTAGACACCAGTAGATAGGCTGAAGCTCTTCTTGCACCCTTCCATTCCTCCATCTCTTTGCTGTCCATTTCTCTTTGCTTTCCATCCATTCATTCAGCCCTCCCTCCACCCACCCACCCACCCATCCATCTGTCCCTCCCTTCCTCCACCCACGCATCCATCCATCCCTCACTCCATCCCTCCACCCATCCATCCATCCCTCCATCCATCCATCCCTTCATCCATCCATCCCTTCATCCCTCTCTCCATCTATTTCTCCATCCATCCCTCCATGCATATATAATATATAATACATGCATATACACATCTCTCCATCTGTCTGTCCCTCCATCTTCTCTCCCTCCCTTCATCTCTCTACCACCCTTCGATCTCTCTCTACTATCCATCCATCATCCATAGTTCTATCTATCTGTCCACCTGCCCACCTACCCATTAAGCATTTATTAAGTGACTTGGGTGGGGAAAGCCAGGCAATGCTGTCAGAGGGAGGTCTGGGCCCTGAACACTGACCTGGAGCTTCCAGACAGGAAGTTGGCAGCAGGGACACTCATTTATGGAGAAGAAGCAGCAGAGGCCAGGAGGAGAGGGAGCCAGTGGCTCAGTGAAGCTGAAACCCTAGGCAGGAAGGGTGAACCTGTGCAGAGAGTCTTAAAGATGGGGAAGGAAGATAGGTCTGGTCAGGTGAGAGAGCTGCCTTACTTGGGATTTAGAGGCAAAGAACTGCTATTGAGAAGCTTGGGGGGGGGGGGGGCGCGGAATCCAATTAGTCCAGAGGCCTAGAAAATATGTCTGGCCCTATTCAGAGCATGGACAAGAGTATGGAGGTTGGAGAGAGGCTGGGATATGTGGAGAGTGGGAGAAAGAATCAGAGTAGCTTGACTCCCGTCAGAGTGACAACACAAAGATCCGCGCTTCTTGCTCGCATCACAGTTGGGTTGCGTCAAAAGGAAATTTCCAGTGAAGAGCCCAGCAGCTCTGATCCATGTGTGATCCTACCACCAGCAGGAACCCAAGACATGTGACCAGAAGAGAGGGGCATGGGAGGCCCTGTGGCCAGGTGACTGTTCCTGATGCCTGTCATCCATGGGTTATGCTCAGCCACCGTGTATATCTGGGAACAGAAAATGAGGTCCTTCAGGTGCCCAGTGTGAACAGGAGTTGATTTAATTAACTTTACCTTTTTTAGGGAGTGGGTGACACTGTGGCTTGTGCATGCGTGTGGGAAATCAGGATGTGGTGGGAGTGGACAGGATGATGTTTAAGGGCAGAGTGAGTAGAGACCACCCTTTCTAGGAGATAGTGAAGGGTAGGCAGAAGTGAAGGACATTTGTGAGTTAGGAAGGGTCCCCAAACAAGAAACATGATATGCACAAAAAAAGAGAGGACACTGGCCCAAGTGAAGATGCAGGTGAGTTATAAGTAGGAAGTGTCCAGGTTATGGGAGGCTGAGGACTGTGCCAAGGATGAATGCACAAGGGAGCAAGAATGGGTGATAAGTCCTTGGAAGAGCCCCTCTCAGTACCTGGGATGGTCACCATCATAGCTGCAACAGTAATGAAGAAGGCAGTATCTCCCACTTCAGCTTGGCCACCACAGCAGAGGCTACAGGGCTGAGGCCTTTCCCCCACGGTCCAGAGACTTTCCTCAAATCCAGCCTAGAGGACACTCACACTGTCTGGGAGCCCGTGACAGTGAATGTCTCCTTCCCCGACTTTCTCCACAGAAGCTCCACACTGTTGATGTGCTGGAGGGTGATACTGACTACCTGCCTCATGTCTACAGAGAGGAGGGAGAGTGTGAAGGAGCCGAGACCCTCAGCTCGCTGACCTTCCTGGAGCAGGACCTCTCTCCTGAGTTGCTGGATTACTTGAGTTCAAAACCTACTCCATCTGAAGCAATATGTTCTGCATCAAGAGTTCCTTCATAAAAGCATGGGTGGGCATGATTTGGGGGAATGGTCACCCCCTCATGGGCCCCCTCCTTTTGTCCTTTATTCTTAAGGACTTTCTAGTCCAGTGGTTAGTGTTGCAAACTTGACAATCACTTGGGAAACATCTGGGAGATGAACCTCTGGCATGGCAGTGGGGGATTTGGTAAGAGATGCCCACTGTGGGTGGCATCACTCCCTAGCTGGAATCCTGGACTGTAGAAGTGGAGATATGGAGCTGAGCATCAGCGTTCATCACTCTCTGCTTCCTGATTGTTCATGTCATGTGACCGCGGCTTCAGCCGCCTGTCACCTTGACTTCCCGCCATCCTGGGCTGTACCCTTGAACTGGGAGCAGAATAAACCCCTCTTATTTAAGCTGCTCTTGTCAGAGTGTTTCCTCACAGTGACAGGACAGAACTAAGACATGGTCCTAGATGAGGATCAGCTATGAATCCAAACTCAGTGTCTTGAAGCAAAGCAGAATGGTGGGCTGTGAGCTTTATAAATATGGTTTGTCACATTTTCTGGAAAGACTTAAATCGAATCATGTATTCTTTGCTTCTGTTGGTGACCCAGCTCTGATGGTGAGTGAAAATACAACCCATGTATCACCTGGCTGTTTGGTGAGCAGTAGGTAATTCTGAGAGAAAATGAAAATGGGCTTATAAAAGATGATTTACATTTCTGTAATTGTCACTCTGCTTCATTTTAAGTAGAGAAAGCTAATAAATGGGAAAGTGTTTCCTAGAGTATATGTAATAAGAGCTTTCGGTGATTTCTAAAAAGATAACAGTCCCTTTCCACGCTTTGATTACTAAGCCAGCTATACCATTTTGAGAAAAATAATTAAGCTTAAAATCATATAAACAGAACGTGCTTTGAAAATCTGAGGCGTACCACGATTTAACTTCCTCGTATCAGTACACTAAAGAAATTTAGAAAATTTTGAAGGAATGTGTTCGGATTAGATTTCTGTTTAAACAAGACCATCACCTTTTACAGGATTGTGTTGTACACTTAGGGCTCATGTATTGTGCGGTAAAAGTGGGGTGGGGTGGGACAGGGTGGGGTAGGGTAGGAACATTATTTTAAAATGTATTCACAAGGGCATGTGCCCTTTTTAAAGTCTGAGCAGGTAGTAAGCATTGACTCATCAAAGTTGTCTTCTGACCTAAACATGTGCACCATGGCATGTGCACCCATGCATGTAAATCATGCATGAACACACAAAATCATTTTGTTTTAAAGAAAAAAAATATTTTTGAGTCTGAGTTGTTGGCTAGGTGTTTTAGTTTGGGTTTTAGTACTGTGAAAAGACACTATGACCATGGCAACTCTTATAAGAAAACATTTAATTGAGGGGGTGTGGTGGTATTGTGTTCCCCAAAATATTGTGTACCTTAATAAATTTATCTGGGGTCAGAGAACAGACAGCCACTAGATACAAAGGCTAGAAAATGGTGGCACTCACACCTTTAATCCTAGCATTCCAGAGATAGAAATCCCTCTGGATCTCTGTGAGTTCAAGGTCACATTGGAAATAGCCAAGCATGGTGACACACGCCTTTAATCCCAGAAAGCCAGCCTTTAATCCCAGGGAGTGATGGTAGAAAGAAAAAAGATATATAAGGCGTGAGGACCAGAAACTAGAGATTTTGGCTGGTTAAACATTCAGGTTTTTGAGCAGTAATTCAGCTGAGACCCATTCCGGATGAGGACTCAGAGGCCTCCAGTCTGAGGAGACAAGACCAGCTGAGGATCCGGCGAGGTGAGATAGCTGTGGCTTGTTCTGTCTCTCTGATCTACCAGCATGGACCCCAATAACTGGCCTCAGGTTTGATTTTATTAATGGGAACTTTTAAGATTCCTGCTACAAGGGGGCTCACTTACAGTTTCATAGGTTCAGTCCATTATCATCATGGCAGGGAGCACAGTGGCATGCAGGCAGATGTGGTGCTGGAGCTGAGGCTGCTACATCTTGCAGGCAACAGGAAATCAACTGACACACTGGGTGGTACCCTGAGCACAAGAAACCTCAAAGCCAACAAAGCCACACCTCCTAATAGTGCTACTCCCTATGAGATTATGGGGTTTTGGGATTATGGGAGCCAATTACATTCAAACTACCACACTAGGGTTGGTAATAGGTTGTCAGATCTTTCTAGAGCGAAGTCAAAAGAAAGAAAATGACCACCATGGGAGAATCTGGCCCATTGTCTGTTCTTGTAAGTTAAGTGTTATTGACGCTCAGCCACACTTGCAGCACCAGGCTGCCCTGGGCTCTGTCTGGCAGCAAAGGTTTATAGCTACAACGGACACCTTCAAGGTCAGCAAGTCCTAATGTGCACCACTGGCTTCCAGGCTCTCCTGAGGAACCCAGGCTTGGCCCCTTCCCTTAAGCGTTCTTCTTGGAATTCCCAGCTCACAGCAAACACATTATGCTGCCTCATGCCTTGTGCTAGGAACACACAACGAGATGCTCCTGGGAGGTTTTCAGTAAGTGTGCCTCTGGTGGCGGCTCACCTTGCTTTCCCTTGGTCTTGGACACATTTGCAAATTCATGCCTTGTAAGATGCTCTATAGCACATTGTTTCCAAAAGTAATAAAATACTCATGTGATATTCATGAGTGCAGATTCAGCAATTAACAAGGAGAGCAAAGTGTTACATTGTGTAGATACTTAATTAGACATTTGTTAATACTGAGTTTGCCAACCCTTTTAGATATCTGTGAGATAAGTCCCCACATGCCCCATGGTCATTTTCCCAGGCCACAGACCTTAGGGTTCTGACATCCAGCCCTGTTTGTGTCTTCATGGAAATTTCAAAAGTGTGACATGGCCCCTGTTTAGATGCCAGTTGGATACTGTCCTCTTCCTCTGCTGATGTGTACAGGAGACATTCTTGAATGTCATCTGGCTGATTCTCCCCACAGGTTCAAATTCAAACATGAACAGAACAGCCCTGGGTTCCATCTCCAGGGCCACACATCTGTCCACACCCTTGAGGTGGTTTATATAGGAGATGCTAGTGCCTGGTGGTTTCGTTGAAAATCGTTCACATCCAGTGTATTTCTGTCTCCTCCTGAAGGAAGCAGGTTCTGGCTGGTGGCAATGGAGTGTAAAATAAGACAACAGTGGTAAATATTTTCAGGGAAATGTGCTTTTATTATGAACCTTGGCTTCCAAATGACTTGGCTAATCCAAAGTGAGCTGCAGTCACTGAAGTTAAAAATTCATTCCGTGCTTCATTTAATTAAATTAATTTATTTATTTGTGCATGCAGTAACAACCTGGGTTTTTGAACTCCCAGCTCAGTCGTGTGCTCTGCTGGCCTTTAGGATTGTGGTGTGCAAAAGACCTTGCCATTGGAAAGCTTCCCTTCTCCTGCCAGGTACAGTGGGGAGCACACCTGCAATCCCTGCCCTGGGAGGGAGGACTGTGGGAACAGGACTTCCAGCTAGCCTGGGCTGCAGGGTGAGAGTCTATGTGAAACACAGATGAGCAACTATGCAGCAAACATGCACAATATGCAAGTAAAACCCTCAGTAGACTTTCTCTATTGAGAGGGAGACATCATTTACGTCCCTGTGAAGAGTGGCAGTGGCCTTCCAGGATGACCCAGCCCGCTAGCCAGATGCCAGGGCAGCCCTGGGTGGGGGACATTTGTGAGATTAGATCTCTTCTCTATACCACTATGCACAAACCAGCCTGGCCATGGTCCCTCAACCATAAAGAAGTGATTAGAATTCTGGAGGCTTAGCTCAAAAGCCCTCAGGCTTTTCTTCATCAAGCACACTGGAACTAAGATTCAGTGCCTGCAGGAGGCCAGATACCTCCAAATACACCAACGTAGGCTGCCTCTTCTTGCTCAGGGAAAGAACCCAGAATCCTGCCTGCAGGGGCCATCCATTCTGGCAGTGACATTCCCCATTCTCCAGCCAGATACAGACATGTGACTACATTCTGGTCCAAGGAAGGCCACTTCTAGGAAGTATCTTTGCAGGGTGGAGACGATCTGTCCAGTCTGTGTCTTCTTTTCCTGCGGGGAGTGAGAGTCTGATGCTTGGAGCTGGGGCAGCCATCCCATGCATGGGTTCCAATGGCCACGGGATGGATGGGGGAGACTCCTTGACCCCCATGGGTTCCTCTCCTTCCTCATTTCATCCCTTCACTACCTAGAGACCCAGAAAGAAGAATTAAACACTCCTTGCTTAAGCGATTACTGTTTTATAGTTCCCACTGCTTGGGGCCGAACTGAATCCTAGCTGACACAAAATACAGACTAGAGTGGAGTGAGTCGTGAGTACCAGAACTTAACCGTGCGGTGTTGGCTTAATGGATGTGTCCAGGAGGCAGGGACTCAAATACAGTGAGAGAGAACTGGCGACCCTAGCTTTACAGGAACATAGCCTTGGATAACACTGGTCCTCGGCTGTCTTTTGAAAAGCAGCCTGTGTTCTGGACAGGAGCGCAATAGGAAGCAGCAGGGGACATTCGTGATGTAGGGCATATTAGTGGCTGCTTTTAGCACCACGCTAAGAGAGGGATGGGGACTTTGGCTAGTGCCGGCCGGGAGACAAGCAGGAATGAAAGAGACACAGCCGTGCTAATGGGGCTGCTGTGGCCAGCTCCGCAATCTGTATCCACCAAGAGCTGGGCAATTTCAGATTGAAAGGGTTGAAAACAGGGACTGCTGTGTCTTTCAAAGGACATCTGCCATCCAAGTGGTGTCTGCAACTCAGTACACTTAGCAGAAAATAAAACCAGCGCCCCATCGCAGCGGCTGGGGACTTGTGAGAGTCACTGTAAGGACACTTCCTCCCCAGCTGTGCCATTGGTCAGGCTGGCTCAAGGTAAGTGCCGTGGTGTGGGGCAGAGACAGGCCTGCCTACAATCCTCGTCATGGAGTTGTATCAGACAGAGCAAAGACCCTGTGGCTCTCACTCCATCCTCCCCTAAGGTAGTACCTGGACAAGGACACTGGTGTGGACATTCCGTCCTCTTGGTGGGACCTGTGTACACCTGTGTGTCTCCCATCCTTTGCCACCTCATCACCCACATCTTCACCCTCACAGACTGGGATGGGCTACGGCCCCAGCGGAGCCTGCAGCGAGCAGCCTCACCAGCCCTTTCCCACACACTACCCTCTCCCCCAGCCCCTTGGTGGCCACTATTCAAGCCTGAGTTTCTAAAATTCCTTCATTTATAAGGTTATATACATGTGAATTTGAGGGTTATAATGTTTCAAGACAGGTTCCCTTTGATCTGCTGGATTTTAATGCCTGTCTTCTCCATGGAGACCTCAGGAGAAGGAGGAGCTGTGAGCTGGGTCCTCAGCTTTTGGCGTTGCGTAGGCACTCCAGTTTGCTGGATGAATGTGTCACATAAAGGAGCAGTGGCCGGCTAGCACCTGTGTCTCAGAGGAGCAGGGAAGAGGGCAGAGGAGGCCATGGCCCCAAGGGTGAATGGGGAGTTCACAGGCCAGGGTGGTACAGGGAAGGGCACAGAGGGGTAAAAGCCTGGACACAGGACTCCAAGTGAGGCTGCCAGCCAAGAGTGGTCTGTGTGAATAGTGTGCTTCGGGCTGAGCGGTGATGAGGTGGCAAAGGATGGGAGACACACTGGTGTACACAGGTCCCACCAAGAGGATGGAATGTCCACACCAGTGTCCTTGTCGAGGTACTACCTTGGGGGAGGATGGAGTGAAAGTCACGGGGTCTTGACTGGCAAGGGAAAGGTTCTGTATAGACAGCAGAGGGCAGGGGCAGTGGGGAGAGGATCCTGTTGTTCCCACCCCAGCTCCAAGCATCTTGCTTTTGCTTTCTCTTTCTTTTTTTTTTTTTTCTTTTTTCCCCTGCAGCTTTATTCTCACTTGGAAAAATCACTTAGTCTGTCGTGTTACTTGTCAATCAAGACTTCAGACGCTGTGGCCTCTATTGGGCCTGATGGTGTTGGTGACATGGATTATCTTTGTCCGGCGTCTCTAATGACTGCTAACATTGAGTTCATCAGAAGCCAAGCCAGTAAGACTCATGCAGGACAATCCAGAAACTGTAATTAATAGGCAGACAACCTTGAATGTCTGATTGTTATGGAGAGAGGTCAGCACTGTTGAGTTTGATTGGTCAGGGAGGTCACCACTTGGGCTGTAACAGACATGTACACACAGCCTCACTACCCAGAAAACACTCATCTCTGACAGTAGTCGGTTAGGGTGTGTCCTCTTTAGATCCCTGTGTTCCCTGTGACATGGGCAAAATTGAAGAGGTCCCTTTATTTGTGGGAAGGCTGGGTGGGACCATCCGCATACTGAAGACTCTCAGTGTGGCCACCTCACCACCAAAGATGGCTTCTACCCTTGTGTTTGCTTGTTGGAATTAAAGCCAAGACTCAGATTGTGACAGGGAACCACAGATGTGGCTGTCACATGTGTTTTTAACCCTTGTGTTCTACAGATCATGGTGCAGTATAGGGAAAGTGCCTGGCCTAAGTGCTTAAGTGCTAGCTTTGGAACCTGGGGCTTTAAATTGGTTCATTAAAAATAAATATATGTGGCCAGGGGTGGTGGTGCATACCTTTAATCCCAGCACGCAGGAGGTAGAGGCAGGTGAATCTCTGTGAGTTTGAGGACAGCCTGGTTTAGAAAGCAAATTCTAGACCAGCAGAGCTTCACAACGAGAAACTTCTCTCTCTCTCTCTCTCTCTCTCTCTCTCTCTCTCTCTCTCTCTCTCTCTCTCTCTCCCTCCCTCCCTCCCTCCCTCCCCCCTTTCTCCTCTCCCTCTCCTCTCTCTTCTCTCCTCTATCTTTATCCCTACTCATACACTCTGCAGATGAGAAGAGATGGCTGCTCTTCCAGAAGACCAGGTTCAATTCTCAGCATACATAGAAGTTTACAACCATCTATAACTCCTGTTCCAGGGGGATCTGACAGTCATTCATCAGTGGCACACACAATGCACATCCATCCATCCAGGCAAACATATCCAAACTCACTAAAAATAAATAAACCTTATTTTGCATATGTGTGTGATATATGAACACCATGTATTTGTATGGGTATGTGCAGGTGAATGCACACATGTGCAAGGTCAAAGGTTAGTCTTAAGTGTCCTCCTCAGCCACCCTTCATCATATGTTTTTTGAGGCAGGGTTTCACACTGAACCTGGGTTTTGTGGTTTCATCTAGACCAGGTGGCCAGTGAGCCCCAGGGATTTGCCTGTCTCCACTGTTGCCCCACCCACTCCTGCCACCTGGGACAGTTCTGGTGTCACAGCTATGCCACGCTGCACCTGGCTTTTACACACGTGCTGGGGAGCCAAACTCAGCACTCAAACACTTTGCACACTGAGCTGCTGTGGGATGTCTTTCTGTACGCTGTGAATATGTGTTTCTCTGACTAGTTGATAAATAAGGCTATTAGGCCAATGGTGAGGCAGAATAAGGTTAGGCGGTACATTCTAACTAGAGAGAAAGGAAGAGAAAAGGGAGGCGCAGAGACACTGCAAGCCACTGCCAGGAGAAGCAAGATGTGAAAGTACTGGTAAGCCATGAAACCACGTGGCAACTTATGGATAAATAGAAAGGGGTTAAGTTGTAAGAGGTAGCTAGTGAGAAGCTTGAGCCATAGGCCATACAGTTTGTAAACAATATGAGCTTCTGAGAAGCTGTGGGATGTGAGCAGAAGAGACTTGTCCTGACCACAGGCCAGGCAGGACGCAGGAAAACTTCTGACTATGCCAAGCCCTTTCCTCAGCCCTTATATTTTAAATTTAGCCCAAATGGGTAACAGTTAAACGTTACTAGAATGTGGTGTTCGTGACTACACATCTGATAACTTTCCCTAAGGTAATATGAACAAAGTTCTGCTCAGCCTGGACAGGGCGGAAACAACAGACCAAAGAACCCATTCAATCATAGCACAGTTTGGTGAATGGGTGATTTATTGGGGTAACTTACGAGAACACGGGTGAAGGGCTGCCTACGGCAGTGTGGACAACTGTAGGTGGCCGTACCACTGGAGAAGAACCCCTTCCCTCAGCAGCAGGCATTTCTGCTAGTTGGCATCACTCTCTGTGGGAGCATTGCCATCCAAGATGAGAACAGTTCATTTACGCTTTATATGTACATTTATACACACAACTATGTGCATTATGGACTATTTTTAGGTAAATAGTTAATAGTATGGTTTCTTAAGACTTTGTCAGACATCCTCGCTGTTGCTTAACCTCCTTGGAGAGGGGCTTCTCCTGCAGCAGGGCCTATTAGAGGGCTCAATATCCTGAGGGTCTTGTTTAAGTAATCATGGCTTTTCTGATTTCAAGACCTCACTGGCTTTGCCATGCTCTGAGGGTGGAGAGCACTCCACAACAGAATTCCTTAAGGTGTAACCTGTATACACATAGATGACAGAAGGACTCTGTGGAGGTAGAAGCAATGTGAGCTAGCAAGCATGGAAGAGCCCAGGACAGGAGCAGCCTGGGAATCCAGGCCAGAGGGGCTCCACTCCGGCCTGGACACTGTCGTCTTCCAGCCTGTGTGTGCCCTGCTCTGCATTCTCTGAGTGGAGGCAGCCTGTGCCCCTCCTGCTACAGATCAGTGCTGGAAGTATCAGCAGCTAAAAGGCCAGGCTCTGTCCCAGGACTACTTGGGAGGAGCCCTGTGCTCTGGGGGAAAGGTCATGAGGCAAAGGGTCACAGCAGTGGCCAGGAAAGTTTTAAATTAGCCGTGGGAACAGGCAAGGCCCAGATCAGGGAGCAGAGTGCAGGAATGTCCTGGCCCTTGACTGACGTCTGTGCCGCACCTCACAGCAGTGGCTAAAAATACCTGAGCTGGGCCTGGAGATCTCACACAGGAAGCTGCTATCCAGAGTGGTGTCCACAGAGCTGGTGGCAGCAGGGGCCTAGTTGGGCAGGATGCCTGAACTGTTGCAAAGCTTAGCCAGCTCGGGCTGTGTCCGCAGGGCTGTCTCTGCCAGGATCTCTCCAGCACTTGGGCTCAGATGAGACTTGACCTGAGCCATCAGCCAGGAGCTGTGGAGCCCAGGCCCCTCTCTGCTCTTCTGTCTCAGCAGTAGGTGTGTCAGACAAGCTCACAGTGGAACACCACCAACGCATGCCAGCCGGGCTTTAATGAACACCTGAGCCGCAGAGCCACCTCGCCGGAATCTGGGCGAGTCCTTGCTCTCTGCACCCCTGCTTATGATGGGTGGGTGCAGACAGAAGGGAAGTTACCTCGTACAGGAGGAGCAGGAGGAGGGGTGATGCTGGAGGTCTGAAGGAGGAAGTTCTGGACTCAGGATTCAGAATCAGGGTGTACACTAGCCTGGATGGTCCTAGAACTAATTCATATGCGGAAGCCAGCCCATCCCTTTGCAAAGCCGGCAAGTTGCTGGAGCACACAGCTTCTCTTTAGTGCCACCATGGCTGCTTCACTGAGCACTTAGCAAGCTCTGGGCACTGTACACAGAGCTGCTCCACACACTGCCCTGTGGTGGGCTCACCTGCACAGGCCACCCCTGCCTGTTCTGCTCGGAGAGATAGTGAGCTGAGTGACTGCAGAGGCTCCTGAGGGGGAGCTGTCCCTCCAGGCTGGGCTGGGGTGGAGCTGCCTAGGGTCCCTGATGTGCCCACCTGAGCTGCTTGCAGCTTCTGAATCCCCCACCGAGGGCATGCTCTTTTGGATGACTATTATATCACAGGCTGCATTTTGGGAATCCCAAGAGTGCCAGTGAGGAATCTCCTTAAAGCTCTGGTCACCTGGCTGCTACCCTGACTTTTAGAGGCACAAAGCATCTATCTGTCTTTCTACAAAATGGGATTTCAGATCCCATTGATCCCTGGCCAGAATCTGGTGCTGGAGAGATGCCATGGCTTGATGAGGGGAGCCACTGGCGAAGTGAAGTGTTGTGTGCGTGCATGCATGCCTGTGTGTGTGCATGCGTGTGTGTGTGTGTGTGTGTGTGTGTGTGTGTGTGTGTGTGTGTGTCTGTCTGTCTGTCTGTCTGTCTGTCTGTCTGTCTGTCTGCATGTGGAGGTCAGAGATCAACTTCAGATAGCTTTTCTCAGGAGCCATTCCTTTGTTTTTCTGAGATTAAGGTCTCTTCCTGGCTTGGAGCTTCTAAGCAGACCTGTCTTCCTGCCCACAGAGTCCCACAGACCCTCCTGTCTCTACTTCCCAAGTGATGGGATTATGAACATACAGTACCATGTCAGCTTTTACATATGTGCCAGCATGCCTTCCTAATGTTGAAGTTGACCTGATACTGTGTCACTTTGTGCCACAGAAGAGCCCTGCCATAGGACAGTGTGGCCCGGGAGCCTGACTATCTAGCAGGAGAGCCTTCAGGCAGATGGGTGAACAGTGCAGAAGCAGCCTCAGGACCAGGTCACAGGCTGTGGTTTCCCCTGACCTTGACCTCCAGTGGTCTTGAGGTTGAACCAGGTCCCATGGGACAAGTGATAAAATGGGTCCATTTCTCCCCTTTGGAGCTGTTGTGGTTTGAATTAGAATGGCCCCCATAGACTCATTTGTTTGGATGCTTTGTCCCCAGTGGGTGAAACTGTTAGGAGGTGTGGCCTTGTTGGAGGAGGTGTGTCACTGGGGATGGGCTTTGAGGTTTCAAAGGACTGGAGTTGTTCTCTCTCTCTCTCTCTCTCTCTCTCTCTCTCTCTCTCTCTCTCTCTCTCTCTCTCTCTCTCTCATACTTGTGGATTAAGATGTGAGTTCTCAACTACTGTTCCAGAATTATGCCTGTCTGCCTGATGCCATGCTCCCCACCATGATGGTCATGAACTCACTCTGAAACTTAAAGCCCCAAATAAACATTTCCTTCTGTGAGTTTCCTTGGTTATGGTGTCTTATCGCAGCAGTAGGAAGAAACTAAGACACGAGCCAATGCCATTTGCTCTCAAGTGAGTGAGCTGAGAAGTGGCAGAGCTAGGTCTCTGGGTAGTGAGAAGTGTTGACCTTGCCAGTGTTTTGAGACAGGGCCCTGGTGACAGGTGACAGCCATTGAAAGGCACCCTTCTCTCTTGAAGGTGATCATCACAGAGGCATCTCTGAGATTATAACATGCCTGGTTTGAGGGAGCCCTTCAGCACAGGTGAACTGGGGGCAAGAGTGTTTGGGGACCACACTATGCCTTGGGCTCCTGTCTTCTTTTGTGTGTGCTTATGTATGTGTAGGCATGTGAGTATATTTATGTGTGGATTCGTGTGGATTTCACAGACCAACATTGGGTGTCATTCCTCAAGGAGCAGTCCATCTAATTTTGTGAGATGATCTCTCACTAGGCTCTGGGGGTCACCAACAAGGCTAGGCTAGCTAATGAGGCCCAGGGATCCTTCTGACTCTACCTCCACTGTGCTGGGATTACAGGCATATACCACCATGCCTGGATTTTTCTGTGGGTGCCAGTGATTGAAGACGGGTCATCCAGTGCAAACATGTTACTGGCTGAACCATCACTCAGCCTCAGACCCTCAACTGCACAGAGGTCTGAGATCAAGGCTAAACAGTAACCCGTTTTTCATTTTGTTTCCACTATTGGACAGCGAGTCAAAATAATACACACTTTAGCTTCAGATGAGATAGAGATTCGGGAGCTGTGTTCACGTTCCGTTTACTCAGTGAAATCATTGCTGAGCAGAGACGTTGCTAACTAATAACTCAGGGTCAGTAACCTTCAATCAACCGCGATTAAGGAACTTTGCTGAGAGTCGTAAGGCTACCACGGCATCTTGAACACTGATCGCCAGACCTGCTTGTGCTATCCATCTCTCCTTTGGTACAATGCCCTTAACTAATAATTCCAGATGGAAGGACTTCAAATCAAGCGTTGTGTGTGTGTGTGGGGGGGGGGGGGTGTAGGACCAGGGCAAACTCTCAATGGCTATAAAAATGATTTTATTGCGAACTGTCTTCAGATAGGTGTCGTTGATTTAGCACTATTCTCACGCTTCAAGGGCATCTCACTCCGTTCCAGGGCAGTTCATACCTGCTGTGCCAGAGACCAGGGCAGTTGTGAGTTTCATAGCTGTATCGCTTTCCCAGTGCCCTCAGGGATGGAAGGCCAGACTCCCAGCCTACCAGTACCACTGGGTATCCCGCCTTGGTCTTCTGATGCCAGAGAACATCATGTGCCTCCTCATGGTGCCCAATGGAAGCACAGCTCAAATCAACACACTTTCCCATTGCTGCTTTGGGGACAAGCCAATTTGGCCTGTTGTATCTGGTGAGAAGCAGAATCTTCCCCAGAGGGTGCTGAGCTCCAGGGGAAGGAAGATGGCCTCATCATCTTGCCTGGAACCCCCTCCACTGGGCCTAGGAGTAGGCACAGCCATCAGTGTGCCCACAACCTCCTCCATGTGGGACTTTGACACGGTCTGAAGATGGGGAGGCTTTGGTTCAGTCACAGAAGAGGCTTAGAAGATGCTCTGGGCTGGTGGTTTTCCAGTCTCTGTCTGGGCTGAGAGCAGCAGCACCAAGCAGGTGAGACCAGACTTCAGAGACCGGGAGAGCCTCCACCAGGCCCAGGGCAGTCCAGTGAGCCTGGGCTGACAGAGAAGATGAGCAGTCAAGGCGCCGAGTGGTCAGAACCGAAGGGAAGCTAGAATTTGCTGTGGACCACAGAGTTCTGGCTGAGGGTTTGCGGAAGGGCTATTGGCAGCATCGTCAGGAATGGCAGCTGGGAAATGGGCTTCCTAACCGGACCTGTGACGGTGCCGTAATAAACTGCACATCTCACTCTGTAGCAGAAGTCTGATGGAGACCGATGTCCATCTGACCTCATCCTGCAGAAGCCAAGGCCTGGGGCTCCCAGAAATTGTTTTGTGTGGTGGACGCCTGCTCTACACTGTAGGGAAAGCACACCCTAACCTCCAGAGCAGGCAGGCTGGCTTGCCCCATCCCAGAGTGAACGTCTTTGAGCTTTTCCTTTTGAAGTGGAAGGTTGTAAGTTGCTGTGTTAAGAGGAAGGTGACACTACCATTGTGGCCACTAGGCTCCCTGTGCAGTCAGGTGGAGGACATGGATATGAGCTCCGTCTGCATGCAGGGGGCAGCTGTTTGAGTCAAACATAGATGGGCAAGAGAAAAGAAACAAACTTGGGAGGAGCCTTGAACTTGCCGTGAAATCCGAGGCTTTCTATTTAAGAGCTTGGATTCTGAAGAGACTCCACCACCCCCATGAGGCCCAACACAGCAGCGGGAACGTGTTCCACGAATCTTGGGTGTCTGCCAAGAAGGAGGTGACACATTTGTGTCAAGGACCCAGTTGGATTAGCAGCTTCGCAGGCAGCTTCCCAGAAGACAGGCCAGCCTAGCCCATGGAGTCTCTACACTGCAGGAGACCGCCCAGGGCAGAGATCTGACCAACAGTGTTATCACGGAAACAGTTCCTAGATGATAAGCCAGACTGCACCATGCGCCAGTGTGTTAGGAAGTGAAGCAGGGCTTTTTCATCTGCCCAGTAAACACGCTGGTGAGAAAACCCCCTAGATGTGTATAGGGTGCTGCCTGACAAGAGGCAGGCACATCTGGGAAAGGAAGTCACCTTGTCCTACCACCACAGACGGGTGGGGGTGGGGTCTTCTGTTTCTATTTCTTGGCTTGGAGATGTCCACGGCTGTGGTTTGAGCCCGTCCAAGGACATGTCTGAGCACAGCATGGGACACCAGCAGAGGAGGCAGGTGTAAGGGAGCAGTCGTCCTCTGTTCTGTCCAGGAGCATATGCACCTGGCTGTCTGCTCACACCAGGAAGAAGGAGGAAGCACGTGACCCCTCTCTTTTTCCTCTTAAAAGGTCACATATGATGGCAAGAAGCACCACCTCCTTCAGGGCATAAAGCCTAAGGTCATGGGTGGAGCAAATGCCGCTACCCTCCCTCTCTCCTTCTCACCTCACGCTTCCTTCTCCTTCCTGAGTACCCACCTCTCGCTGTACCTCCCCAGCTCCCCATTTTGTCTTCATTCTTCCAGCCCCAGCTTCAACAGTGTCCTCAGAACACTGAGACTCGACTCCAGGTCATTTAAAACAACAAGCGATGGCTCATTTCAAGACTTGCAGACAGAGCTCCGTACACACGATGATGGACAAAGACCTGCTCCCTGTTTTGATCGGAGGACCCAACACCTCACAGCCCAAGTCCACTCCTGACTCCTTTGCTTTATGTGCACACGCCATCTCAAAACCACCATGGGTTTTGCCTCTGCTGAGGTGTGTCTTGACCTTGTGTCGGGTTCCTACCAGTGGCTGACCTTGCCAAGGGCTGCACAGCCAACTGACTGGGGCCAGCCTCACAGTATCACAGAAGGTCAAGCACAGCCTTCACCCGCTGGCATTCTTTGGGGTTTGACACCAGGAGTCCCCTGTGCAACCACAGGCATAGGACGCCATTTGTCTGCTGAGGTCTGTGGGGCAGCTCTCTGCCAGTGGTGTGTGTGGACATCGCCAGGGCTGGGATGAACAAGTTCTCTCTTTTCTGAACCTAACACCCCAAGAGTAGCTGTTTGGATCCACACTCAGGCTTCGTTGAGCTCAGTCAGCAGCGTTCATTCTGGAGATAAGTCACCAGGCCAGTGGCCAGGACCCTGGGTAGTACTCCCCGGCCTCAGGTGTGATTCCTCTTCCTGGTCCCATCCACGTGCCGCCTGCAAGGACCTGCTTGTCTTAGTGTAATGCAAAGACTATTGGTCATTTATTCCTGACAAATCACTTCAGCTTTTCCCTGAAATAAAAACATTTATTGACTTATGTGGTACTAGAGGTTCAAGGATCATGCATAAGCTGGGTGAGCACTCTCCTAGAGAGCTGCTCAGGGTCTCCAATCCCATCTTTTAAACAATTATTTTTGCCTTTGTTTTTATTTTATATTTATGGGTGTTTTGCCTGCATGCATGTCTATGCACCATTTGTGTGCCTCGTACCCAAAGAGCCCAGAAGAGGATGCCCCGATCCTCTGGAACTGGAGCAACAGATGGTTGTAAACTGCCCTGAGGGTGCTGGGAACCAAAACTGGGTCCTCTGGAAGACTCTTTTTTAACCTTCTATTTTGAAACAGGGTTCCATTAAGTTGTCTTGATGATGCCATCCTCCTGCCTCAGCTTCCTGAGTAGTGCAATGACAGGCCTGTGTCACCCAGGCTCAGCTGGAATAGGCAGAATTGCAAAGTGGATCCCAATCTCTTCTCAGCAAAAGAGCCTGCTGGGCCTGGGGGACACTGGACGTGGAGGAAGCTGTGGGCAGTGCAAGGCGTAGTGAGGCTAAATGCCGGTGTCACCAGCAGGGGCTCTCAGCTGCGGTGTGTACCTCAGCATTATAAGGAGATCCCAGGGAGGGTCGGGCAGGGTTGGAGAGGTCACGAGGTCATGAGGATGCACCTTGACCCAGGACTCTATCTCTGCATCTGCAGAGGCAGAGACAGGGCAGCTGTCAGCAGAAAGGGAGATATCACTGTGGTCCACTGTTTGGGGGGCTCCTGCTAGGGGTGACAGGGGTCAGCCACATCCTCTGTGCACGAAGGACGAGGTTACGGAGAAATATCAGGGCAAGCCTGCTGCTTCTTTCTCTAGGGACTGAAAGCAGCACAGGCTGCTGGGGCAGCCACACGTCCTCGGTGCTTGCTGCCCTTCTCCTGGCGCAGCTCCCGTCCTAGAGTCGAGTGGAGGAGAACAGACCACACCTGCTCCTGTGCTCTGAGAGAGTGGTTGCCCGGCCGGACTGGCAGGTGCTGAGAAAGTGGCGGAGGGAATCCAAATCACCCTGACTGTCCTTTAAAGATGTTTTTTTTTTAAATTTATGTTGTGGTGTGTGTGTGTGTGTGTGTGTGTGTGTGTGTGTGTGTGTGTGTGTGTGTGTGTGCCACCTTGCATTTAAGTACCTGATGTGGCCAGAAAAGGGCATTGGATCTGCTGCAGCTGGATTTATAAGATGTTGTAAACTACCAGGTAATGGAACTCAGGTCCTGTGGATGAGCAGTTTTGTGTTCTCAGCTGCCAAGACACTCCCCCCCCCCCTGCCCCACCAGTTTTCCTTCCTTGCTAGAATGTTCTTTCATCCACTCACTCATTCACTGGTCTATCAGTTCAAGCACTCACTGAGAACATCTGTGAGAAAGACCAAGGCCTTCTCCCAAGGATGGTCCCTGAGGCAAGACTGGGTGTAACACCTTGGAGCAGCCCAGTGTTGAGCCTCAGCAGCCTCTGGAAGCCAGGGAGAGGGGCAGGAAGAAGATCTGCACTCAGGGAAGGCCTGGGGCACAGCAGGGAGAGGCCAGCCAAGCAGAGAGCTCCCGGTGTGTCATATATGACAGTATATTTTTATGCTTCTAGTTTTGTCAAAGCCTAAAATGTTGAAGTCTCCTTGGTGGGGAGGGTGAATTATTCTGCATGTGGCCTCCTGTCTTCATGGCCAATGTCCTACACTGTGGTATTAGTTGGGGCATAATGTATCTTTACAAAACTTCTGCTCTGTCCACCTGGGGTACCATTGATGGAATGAGAACCGCGCCCCCCCCCAGTAGTGCATATTAAAACATTTGAAGCAACTGGAATCCAGTCACACAGGATTCATTATACAGAGTCCATGATTTGGAATATCATACTGTCATCAAACTATGAAAATATTTTATCATTATGAACAACTGTAGTATTGGCTGCTTTTCCCTTCTCTGACCAAAGCCTTGACAGAAGCAACTAAGGGAGAGGTGTATTTGGCTTGTAGCTTGAGGGTGCAATTCGTCATGGTGCCTGGCATGGTTCCATCTGTGGTTGGGGGAGCATGAGGTGGCTGCTCATGTCTTGGGGGATCGGGAAGCAGAGGGTTCAGAGTCAGGCATGAATCACATTTAACCTTCAAAGCCCATCCCTGGTGGCCCACTTCTAGCCAGGTTATGGTCCTGAAGGCTCCACAGCCTCCCAACCCCCAAACCTCAGCATCACCAACTGAGGACGAAGTGTTCAAACACATAAGCCAGTAGGGAGCATTTCACATCCAAACTATAACTACTAACAATAAAACGTTAGGGGAATATGAGAATATATTTTTATATGCTTCTAGCTTTGTCAAAGCCTAAAATGTCTGTATGAGTGTAAACGAGTAGAAAGAAGTACGGTAAAGCATTTATGGTGCCCGCTGCTCAGTGCTGGGATTCCCCTTCCGTCTTTTATGCTTTCCTACGTTATGCCCAAGAGTATGTGCCATCTACAGCAAAACCTTGAGAAAGGTGTGCGAGACCCAGGCTTGCTCAGGCATGCTAGGATCACTGTACACACCCCACCGCACCCCACAACCATTACATACTGGTCTGCAGGGCGTGGGCAGACTTAGGAGTGTGTCCCCTGTGGCTTCCCTGGTTTCTTTCTGGGATGGACAGTGGCCAGTCTAGACAGTGTTCCATGGATGCTTGGTGTCCGTTCACCTCTTCAGAAATATTTTGCTAAAGAACCATTGTGAACAAGTTTCCATTAAAGAAAGAAAGAAAGAAAGAAAGAAAGAAAGAAAGAAAGAAAGAAAGAAAGAAAGAAAGAAAGAAAGAAAGGAAAGGAGGGAAAGGAAGGAAGGAAGGAAGAAAGAAAGAGAGAGAGAAAGAAAGAAAGAAAGAAAGAAAGAAAGAAAGAAAGAAAGAAAGAAAGAAAGAAAGAAAGAAAGAAAGAAAGACATTATGGTTGTGCAGGCCTGGCAGCCCACCTACTTGGGAGGTTGAGCAGTAGGAGAATCACAAGTTCAAGGTCAAGCTGAGCAACTTAGTGAGACCCTAAGTCTCACTCTCTTAAACAACAGCAAAAAACAAGCAAACAAAACAAACCTAATTTTCATGTGTATGGGTGCTTTGCCTGCATGTAAGTCCATGAACCATGTATGTGCCTGGTTCCTGTAAAGGCCAGAAGAGGGCATCAGATGCCCTGGGACTGGAGTCACAAATGGTGGTGAGCCACCACGTGGGTGCTGGAACTGATGCTTGTGCAGGGTGCAAGAGACTCTGTTCAATTTAACTCCCTGAATCAAGTGAAGAAAGAAAGTGGGGTTGGTGCTCTCTCTGTACTCGGGGTCTTTCACTCAGCTACAAGCAGCTGCTGAGGCAGCTGACAGACCTGAGCATGGACCCAGCATGGACCCTGGGAGTCATGTCTAATGTTACGTGAAAGCTGTGTGCACCTGTTTGACCCTCCAGAGTTTGCCCCTTATCGACAGGTTATGTGGCCAATAGGACAAGCTCACTCCATCATCTTCTGGGTCACAGCCCTGGTCATGAGGTACAGCCCAGACTTACCTTTAACTTCTGTGTCCACAGTCACCCGAGAGCAGGGACCTGTGTGTCCTGCTCCTGACTCTATCCCAGAGCTATTTCCCTGCTGTGTGGCTTTGAGCAAGTCTCCCAGCTTTGCTGTGTCCTGGACTCCTCATTTATAGGTGAGAATGATACCTTTAGGGTGTGCCTCAGCCACTCTTGGGTCTCTCGGGGGTTTGTGTTTGCAGTGGACTGGTCACACTAAGCTGTTCACTGTCACTGTTGAGATTATCGCTGTGAGAGGCCAATGTCTCCGCCTCCCATCTGTGGACCCTGCACAGTCCTGGCTTCTCCATGGCTTTCCTGACTTAACCTTACAGTCTCCCCCTGCCTGCTGACCTGGCTCTGTGGTGAAGTCCTCTGCCAGCCCCGCCCCTCCACGACTCACTTCCTCCGGCCTCTCTGTGGCCAGGAAGGCTGGCAGCTGCTCTCCTCACCATGAGGCTGACCCAGCAGGAAGCTGTGGCTTCTCTTCAGATCTGGCCCAACCATCAGCCACACATTGCTGCATGCTGTGTCTTGTGAAATGGAAGGGGACCTTAGCGCCCAGCACCCCCACGCCAGCTTAGAATCCTCAGGGACCCTAGAATGACACACTGGGGGAAAGGCCTCCTCCCTCTGGGGCCCAAGTCTCTTCAGGGAGCACAAGTCTGCTCTGCAGCAATGGGACCGGCTGACAGCAGCGATGTTGCAGTGTGATGCAGAAGCCGTTTAATACCTTTAAAGAAACGGGAAATGAGGTTTTCGTGTCTGCTGGTGCTGAAAATGGAGGATAATGACAGAATTATTAAAAGCAGTCTTCTCTGCCTTGGACTAATTGCTTGTGGTCTGTGAGGCTGACAGGAATCCAGATGGGAAGCACTCATCCCAGGCCCAGGAGACAGGTGTCCGAGCACCTCAAAGCCAGAACCACAGACCAGTGGGATCTGCAGCAGACAGCGATGAGATCAGAGGCAGGACACCTGGGGATCTAGCTGGACCTGCTCTTGGTGGGTCTGAGGTCACGTTTGCAGGAAGAATGGCTGGTGACAGCCCTGTAGTTCGCAGAAGGAGCTGTGAGGCCCGAGGTAGCTCCACAGACGCGGGGTTGGGAAGGCAGAGAAAGGAAAGTGGGTTTGTCTCTTGCAGGACTTCTCAGGGCCTTTAATAGGATAGTGACAGACATTTGTGTCAGGAGGAGTTGGAAGCTTTCCCTCAGTAGCACAGAAGGGAAGTTGAGGCTTAGAGATACAGCTCAGGAGGCCCAGTGGCTCCCAATCTCCACCTTGGCAGCCACACCATCCACTGGTGGCTCAGGAGGCCCAGGCAGAACCCAACCTCCAAACTCCCGGAAATCAAAGGTGGGACCTCTGAATGGCAGTGTTTTCCAGTCCTGGAGGATGATCTGCTGAAGTGTCCTCTCTGTCTTGGAGTGACTGGGGCCTTGCACCGGTTGTGAGGTTATGGGTAAGTTTGTAGCTCTGTAGCTGTGTGACTTTGGAAATTGTATTCAGACTTTCTGTGTCTGAGCATCATCCAGACTCACAGCCTAATATTGAGCATAGTTTCAGTTAATAGATACAAAGTTTGGGAAAATCTTAAGACTTTTGGCCAAGTTATAAATGGTTCCCTTACACATATGTAGAGTTTAGGGTGTGTTCCATTTGACTATCTTGAGGGACAGGTCAGGTCGGTTGACCCTGTGGTACACACAGAGAGCCTGATCTCTCTCTCTCTCTCTCTCTCTCTCTCTCTCTCTCTCTCTCTCTCTCTCTCTCTCTCTCTCTCTCTCTCTCTCTCTCTCTCTCTCTCTCTCTCTCTCTCCTCTCTCTCTCTCTCTCTCTCTCTCTCACACACACACACACACAGAGCTGAGAAGCCACTTCTCCAGTGCACTTTAATCAGTGCCCAGCAGATGGCAGAAGCAAGCCAGGAACGAGCCGGCCCTGCCCAGCTGGTTGGAGACATTGGGAGGTTTTCTGATGGTTAGCTTTGTCAACTCGATACATCCTAAACCCTCCCGGGAAGAGTCCCAGTGAAGAAGGGATCGGGCTGGCCTGTGGCGAGTCTATGTGGGATTTCCTGATTATATTAATTGATGTGGGAAGACCCACAGTGCGGGCGGCACCATTTTCCAGGCAGGGCTGGGGCAGGGAAGAGCACCAGCAAGCGTCCCTTTGTTTCTCTCTGACGGTGACCGTGGGCGCGATGTGAGCAGCTGCTTCACGTTTCCGCCTTGACTTCCCCACGACGATGGAATGTAACCTGAAATCGTGAGCGGAAACGAGCACTTTCCCCTAGCTGGTTTTTAAAAAGATTTACTTGCTTGATGCGATGCGCACGGTGCTTCGCCTGCCTGTGTGTCTGTCATGTTTGCCTGGTGCTGTGGGGGCCCGAAGAGGGCGCTGGATTCCCCGGGACCCGAGTCTCCGGCTGGAACCTGCGAGTGTGGGAATCAAACCCAAGTGCCCCAAGAGCAGCCAGTGCTCCTAACCACTGAGCCATTTTTCTGACGCCCCCACCCCAGGTTGCTTTTAGGCCGCAGCCTTATGCCGGAAACAGAGATCCCAGGAGAGCAGCCGTGTGGAGACCTCCCGTGAAAGAGCTGGGCCCACGACCCGGTGTGTCCTCAGCGGCACAGACGCGCATGTCTGTCGTGGCTCTGCGTGGGACCGAGTGCAGACATGTGCCTTGCTCATGACTCGTGGCCAAGGATGGATGGAGCGGGACACATGCGTCCTGAATCCAGGTGTGACGGACGGTGCCGGGAAGATAGCGGGACGTGTGCGAGCGGGGAAGGCTGAGGCCTGAGGGGCTGTGCGCGGCACAGGCGACACCGGGGGAGCCGGAGCTTCTCACACTGATGAGCCTGGGTAGAGGAAGCTGTCTGGAAATGTGACCGAGAAGGAACACGGGGTGTGTGCGTGCGTGTGTGTGTGTGTGTGTGTGTGTGTGTGTGTGTGTGTGTGTATGTGTGAGTGCGTGTGTGAGCGCCAGGCTCACCCGCAGGCAGGGCAGGTGGGAGAACCCTGTCTGGAGAGAACTGGAAATCACTCCACAGTCACACAGAGCTCATCACTGCGGGTTCACCGAGCCCCGAGGATTTCCCAGGGGCCTTTGCGGGGAGGATCGGCAGCAGGAGCACTGACGTCACGTTCCCTGCACATGCCCGACCCTCGTGAAGTTGCATACCTACCTTCCGCGTGTCCTGGCTCCTCCCGGGCAGACGTGATGTGTTCTTGGCATCTCAGGAAACAGTCCCGTTGATTCCTCCCAGGCTCAGGTTCAAGTCCTCCGGAGCTGTGATTTGGGGGGCGGGGGGGGGGTGATGTCACGTGAGCAGCTGTGGTCGGTTCCATCTGAGGCTTTTGGGGGGAGGTGGGGAGGCACGAAGAAGGCGTGTCAGGGCAGGAGTGAGGTGTGGGAAGTGGGTGTAAGGAGGGACGGGGATCAAGTGTCCAGACCAGGATTGCTGCAGACACTGGTTTCCTGCCATTAGTGCATACACACAGACACATGTACACACATGTGCACACATTTAGACACATAGAGAGGTACATGAGCTTATAAACGAAGATACACATATGCACATGTGTATATGCATATACCTGCATGTACACTCATGCCTGCATATGTACACAACACATATATACACATAGATGTGTGCACAGGCACACACCAATGTCAGATGTGCATACACATGCGCACATATACACAGGTACAAGGCTGGAGCTATTGCTCAGTAGTGAAGCACTTACTTGCCTACATCTGTGATGCCTTGGGTTCCATCTCCAGCACGACAAACAAACCCATGGGTGTGATCATGTAGATCTAATATTTACAGATACGCCTGCCACATACGTGTGTGTAAACACAGGTCTCTGTGTGTGGATGTGCATACTTATATCACATGTTCTCATCTACCGCTGCACTGTGTCACATACACATATAGAGCACAGACTTGGCATTCATGCAGTGTGCATGCACACAGCTGTGCATATCCACGAAGACACATGCATGCACACGGATATGCATACTTCAGGACATACATTTGCATGCATACACATGCTGCTGCAGTTCGGATGTGTGTGTCCCTCCACAATTGAACCCCAATATGATGGTGTTACAAAGCGAGGCCTGAGAAGGGGATTGAGTCGGGAGTCAGGAGGGCAGAGCCCGCCCTGACAAGGTCCATGATCCCACATGGGCTTAACCATCTCGTGGTCACCTGACATGTGCGGACACAGCACTGGCCCCTGAGGAGGAAGCAGAAACAAAGGCCATCTTGGATGATGGAGGCGCTGGCTTCAGCGTCCAACACTCAGAACCGTGACATGTAGGTTTCTACATCCATTATGTGTCTATTGTGTTACAGCAGTGGGAAAATACCCCACCGTTCATATCGGGGTTCAATTGCATACAAGAAAAGCATGATTCTCACCTAATTCTGTTTTATGAATATTAACACACCCAGTCCCTGTGAATTTGCTCGATGCAGATGAAAGGTGTCTTAAAGGCCTCCATTTCACAGAACTTTTCTGTATGTCACCGATGAGTGTTCCAGAATGCTTTGGTGACTGTCAGGAGCTTGGCGTGGTTCTTCAGACAGCCTGGGAAAGTGTCATTGTTCTACCACGTTGCAAAATGGAGCCGGCTGTCTGCTCTCTGAGAATTTGTTCTCTGAAGGGTTTCTAGGAATTGGAATGCTTATGTAACAGAGGTGTCTTGGTCTTGCTAGCAGCCCTAAACTCTCCTAAGATCTAAGAATCTAGAAGAATCTGAAGCCACAAAACTCTCCAGTCACTAACAAGAAAGACAGACAGGTCC
This sequence comes from Peromyscus maniculatus bairdii, assembly GCF_049852395.1. NCBI lineage: Eukaryota > Metazoa > Chordata > Mammalia > Rodentia > Cricetidae > Peromyscus > Peromyscus maniculatus. Next base: position 155,792,304 of record NC_134855.1, read on the forward strand.
CAGGATGCCGCCTAGTGAGTGGGTGGAGAAGACCCGGTCTGGGAGCTCCTCTGGGCTGGAATGCAGCACTCTGCCTCTTGCGAGACACCAGCCCTGGTGAATACAACTTGTGATTAATTAGAGCCACGGCTGATGGGTTTTCTCAGGGCTGGTGCTGGAGCGGTGCCTGGGAGGCCTGTGGATGTGTCTTGCCAGCGTGCTGGCTGGCCTGTGTGGATTTCTCTGCAGTCTTTCCTGAAGCAGGCAGAGTGTGTGTACCACTCATCTCCTGTCCAACTCCACGGAGCTGAACCTGCCAGCTTCAGCCCGCATTCTGCCAGACGATGGGAGGATGCTTCCGTGCTGCTGGCCGAAGCGCTGTGTGCACTCTCCACTGAGCAGCAGCTTCGTGCTGGCAGAATCAAGGCAAACACAATCTGCTGGCTGCCTCCTCGGTGGTCCTCCTTAGGCCTGCCCCGTGCGGCTGCCAGGAGAGGAGCTCGCGAGGCTGTTAATTAAAACCGTGGCACTCTGGGCAGGGAAAAAGTTTAGAACTCTGAAATCATTTTCCCTAATAGAAATTGTGTTTCGGAGGGACTCAGGGAGGTCAGGCCAACCAGGAAAACCCACAAACCACGAATGAGCTCAAATAGGTTTATTTAATTTGTTTAACTTTGTGCCCGTAGGCAGGGTGGAGAGCAGGATCTGCCATCAGCCTCAGGCTGCAGCCACTGTCCTCATCTCCTGGGCCCAGGGGCTGGGGAGAGAGAGCTGGACTTTTAGAGAAGCATCTGAACTGCTGAATAGATGCTCTGAGATTTGCTGAGCAGGCAAGGGTGAGCACAGCTCTGAAGGCAGTCACCTTATCCAGCGATCTATAGTCCCATGGCTATTTTGGGTTGACAATGCAGCAGTGTGTGTGTGTGTGTGTGTGTGTGTGTGTGTGTGTGTGTGTCCCTGAAATCCATCAGTCATGGAGAGTCCTCTTCCTTCCATTGGCTTTCCTGGCCAGAGCTGCCTCTCGGGCCACACCGCACAGGCTCCCAGAGAGAAGGCGGAGGAACTGAAACAAGGCGCCATGAACATCATCAGGGGGACAGCAAGGCTGCAGGTGTGAGGCCCTATGCCGGCTTCCCTCAGGGATCCAGGCTTTGTGTGGTGGAGCTGACTCTCTTGGGGTCCTGGGCTGGTCTATGAAATTATAGTTTTCCACAGGGCAGAGAGCGGAAGCAGGGTAATTCCTTGGCTTGTGGATCGACTCTGTGTAACCCAAATTGCATCCCCTCTCCTTCCGAGGCCACTGGAAGCCTAAGGAGGGAGGAGACATGAGAAGGGCCTGCAGTTGCTGTGCTGCCTGGGCCCTGCTACAGTGCCCTGGTTGTTGGTATTCCTAGTGACCTACAGGATCTGGAATCGTCTTGGAGATGAATCCCTCAGCATGTCTGGGATGGCGTGTCTGGATTGGGTTAACTGAAGTAGAAGGTCCATTTTAAATGTGGGCAGCACCGCCCCATGGGCTGAGATCCCAGACTGGGAAAAAAGGAGAAAGGCGTTGAATACCAGTGTCCAGCTCTCTCTGCTTCCTGACTGGGGATGCTGTGCAACCAGCTGCCCCAGGCTCCTGCTGCCTGGACCTCCCCAAACTGTTCCTTGTTTACATCAGTGTTTGCCAGGTAACAATCATAGCCACCACAAGCAACCAACACTGGGATCCAGAGTTAGAGGTTTGGAGTAGACCCTGCCCCCTGTGCTGGCTCAAGGCCTTGCCCCAATCCTATGCCTTTGAGCTCATGCCTGCCTTTGGTCCTGAAGTCAAGTCTGCCCCATAGAGACCCTAGATCTTCTCTGGGGACTAGAGTGTCATTGTTATTTCCGGTGGTTACTCAAAAACCACACCTGCATGTATACCAATGGGTTAACTTCAGATGGGAGTGTGAGCTGAGGTCCCCACGCGTGTGTCACGGGTTCCAGGAGGCTGAGTGGCTGCTTAGTGCTGTGGCTGTGGAGAGCTGGGAAGTTGCAGGACAGGAGACAAAGTGTCCCGGGGCGATCTGTGTCCTCCTTAATAGCCAGCCGTTCGTCCCCACATCTGTGCTTCACCCATCATCCCTGTGGGTATCAGATAAACCCTAACAGATCTCCTGGGTCCCACTGACTCCGTGTCTAAGAATGGCGTTAGACAGCACACGGATATTATGGCAGAGGTCCCCTGCTTTGCTATAACTCATGTCTCTGATGTGCCTTGATTTATAACTTTTCTTTTTTCTGTAACCATAAAAATTCCAAGAAACCATTACCATGTTGGAGCATGGCATGTAGGCGACCTGAACTTACGTTCCTGGGCCACTCATGTCTGGCTCCCTATGAGGTCAGAACTGCTTTGTGTGAACCTGAACTGGTCAGGGCAGAAAGTCTCAGGCAGGCCACTAGGGGCTGACGCTTTGATGCAGGAGGTAGGTGGTAGGAGAGGGAATGGAGGTGAGATTTAACATCACTGGACAGCTCTGGGTCAGGCTCAGGAGTTGCAGGTTAGTGAGTGAGTGAACAGACCAGAGGGGGTGGCTAGAGAGGGTGTGGGGATGACGTAGGGGTGGTGGGGAATGAGGGGGAAGTAGGGGTGGGGTGTGGGGGTGGGAGCTTCTGACCCAGGAGCCCTGAAGCCCTGTGGTTGGCCCCATACAGCCCCTTCCATGGGCCTCTTTACCCAGCTCTTGAGTATATCTGGCAGATTACTTAACCCAAGGGGATTGTGGGGCTTTAAGCCAGATGACCTGGGAACCCTGAATTGAGGCATCTTAGGAAGACCGTGCCCCAGCTGTGGCTCCTGAGCCAATCACCTGGCTTCAGGCATGACAGGACAGCACCCTGAGCAGCATGTGAGGGAGAGGCAGTTGGCATTTTTGCCGGCCTGCACCCTGACTCAGAAGTGTCCTCCATGCTGCAGGGTCAGCTCGGGGGCCCTAGAAACAAGAGATGCTAAGACTCTTCTTGAGAAGCTCCAATGCCGGGGCCCCTCCTCTTCCCTTTCTCTTCCTTCTATCCATCTCCATCTCCTCTTCCCAGTTCCCCACCCTCTTCCATTCCTTCCCTTCCCTCCCCTCCTCTCCCCTCCCCTCCCCTCCCCTCCCCTCCCCTCCCCTCCCCTTCCCTTCCCTTGATGGCACTGGAGATTGAACCCTGCATGCCAAACAAGCTACCCTGGAGCTACATCCCAGACCACCTTTCTAATTTTGAGCCAGGTTGGCTTTGGATTGCCCAAGCTAATCTTAAATTTACCCTGCAGCTCAGGCAAGCTTTGAGCTGGCAAGCCCCTGCCTCGGCCCCTCAAGTTGCTGTGATTCTAGGCTTGTGCCTCCCCGCTCAGTGGGCTTCCGTATTTACGAGAAGCAGATCTGAGGACGAATCATGTTTGAGGCTCATTTTCTCATACACACGTCCCAGGCAGAGAAAACAGGCGAGGCGGGAAGAGGGAGGGTATTTACAGTGTCCATAGAGCAGGGAGCAGGGAGCCAGCGGGAAGACCACTGGGACCTGGGGAAATGTACCAATAAAGGAATTATGCGGCTTCCCTCCCTTGCTGGGAGAGCCAGGGAACTAACTACTCGGAGGAGACATCAAGCATAAGCTGCTAATTACTCAGGCACCATGCTGCCAGTGGAGGTGGTGGGGAGAGCCCCTAAAACACACCAGACACTAGACAGAATCTCTGCTCCTCCCATGTTGTCTTAGAAACCCAGGGGTTACAGGCACCGCCGCACCCACTCCACAAAGGATGCCCTCAAGGGTTGTCCTGGACCGGGGCTCCCACTGCTGCTGCTGCTCTTTTGGGTCAGCAGAGGGTAGGTGACAGGCACACAGAGGAAGGTCAGGCCAGCAGAACTTCCTGATGGGAACATGACGGAGCACAGGTCTGTGGAAACCTTTGCCTGAGGACTTGTCCCGTCAAAGGTCTCTGGTCCTGTAGGGCTTGTGAGCAAGAGGTGAGGACAGGAAAGGACTGAAGTGTTGAGCCCCCCCCCCCCCCAGTCAGCTGCTGGGATGGAATTCAGACCCGTCCACGTGAATAGTAAGCCAGCTCGTTTGCCGAAAGCCCACACATTGAACCAGCCCTGAGATGGGTCTTTCGTGGACTCAAAGATGGGAGGGGGTTCCACTTTCCTCATGGGGCACATGGAGCACACGCTACTGTGGTCCCCATTAGACTCACAGTGCTCAGCCCCCAGCTTCTGGCGTGGGTCTGAAGACGGTAGGGACTTTAGGGGACAGAAGTGGAACACGGGTGTGGTTATTCCTGTCCCTGCTTCTGCCTGTGGCCTCCGATCCCTGCCTACTGCCCTGTGAGAGTCTCCTCTACTTGTCCACTACTTGTCCATGGTGAAGAAGGCCACTCCTTCACCATGGCCGTGCCCTCCCCTTAGCTAGGCCTCCCCTACCATGGTGGACTCAGATCTCTCTGAAACCCTGAGCCACACAAGCCTTCTCTCTCTTAAACAGCTTCTTCGAGGTGGTCAGACATGGCACAGGCAGGATGTGAGTTTGGAAATGCCTGTCACTATTTCCTTCACACTTCAGGCTGGTCTCTCCTCTTCATCATCCCATTTAAACTCAGTTTTGGAAAACGAAGCCGTGTTTGAATTTCAGCTACTACCAAGATTTCCGCATTTATTCTTCTACTTAGAAGTGACTGCAGGCTTATAGGTATCGCTCACCCGCTGTAGGCATTTCAAGCAACACAAAGGATGCAGACAAATTAGGAACCATCCCACAGCTCACAGGAACTTCTCTGAACTCCGTCCCAGGAGACAGAGCATCCTGGTGACTCTTCGGAGTGCAGAACGTAGAAACTCTCAGAGAACGACTTAGTCACTTGTCTCGTTGGTGTAACAGACCCCTGACAAAATCAAGTGGCTTTGTTTTGTTTGGCTCACAGCTGTGGAGATGAGGAGGGCAGGAGGGCAGGACAGTGAGGCAGGGGTCACACCTGGACAGGAAGCAGGGAAAGGCTGCAGCTCACTTTCTCCTTATTCAGTCCAGGAACCCAGGCTTTGAGACGGCGTCACTAAAGTTAAGGAGGGTCTTCCCACATCAGCGAACTAATCTAGACTCCTCTTCACACTGTGCACAGTGTTATTTCCATGGTGATTCTAGAACCTGTAGAGGTGACAGTGAAATGTGCGGGGGGGGGGGGGGGGGGGGTGTCTTAGCTCCCGGGGGGGTGCCTGCAGCCCTTTGACAGGATGGTGACTCGAATTTGCAGTTTGGCTTTCGTTGCGTTCCAGAACACCTCTACACCTCTTTCCATTTTTTTCCCCAGAGCTCTGAGGGGTGCTGGTTTTTTTAAGACTGAATTTTCCAAGCGGCATTTCCAAAGCATGAATTTTGAATTTGCTTGATCAAACACTCTGGAAGCTCAAAGGTGGAAATACTGGTGATGACCACCACTGAGAAAGAAGAGAGACCTGTGTGGTGATACTTCCAGAGAAGGTCCTTGTGGCAGTGAGTCTGAGCCATCCAGGTCAAAATGGAACCCCCTGACATACAGACACAGATCAAGGTGTCCATGTACAATTTTACATCTTGGAGATCGCAGCCAAGGGAAGCTAAATAAACCCTCCACCTTGGTTTGCTTTGAGCTGACCTAAAGGTCACCTGTGTGGGAGGTCACAGTAACTTGTTAGCCTCCACTCACTTTCCTGTGGAGGAGCCTCTGGGTTACGATAACAGTTTGCCTGGGGTATTTTGGGGACTCTGAGTCTTCCCTGGTGGCTTCAGGTGTGACCTGGCATATCTGTCTTCACATCAGGTCCCCTTTGCCGCCTTGCTGGTCCGCATGTAGACATGTCCTCATTTGGGGAACGTCTGTCCAAGGCCGCACATGGGTTCTCACAGCCCACTGTTTGTTAGAGCAGATGACCTCTCCTCACACCTAGTCTGTCTCCCTTCAGCAGCTGCAGAAGGTCACACCCTTCAGCCTGTCATCAGGTCCAGACTAGCCCTCAAGCCCAGCGTTTTGTGCAGGGTTGCTCAGCAGTTTCCGGGACAAGCTGGCCGTCTGCCTCGATTGACCCACCTGTCACTCAGGAGGCAGAGCATCTTTTGACACTGCTCTTGGCCAGTGGAAATGAGCAAACTTCAGCCTGTGCAAGTCAATCAAGGCTTTTCTCTGCCGAGATCAGCCAGGTCTCTGACTGCTGCCTCTTTCCTGAAGATGGGCCACTTGGGCCAAAATCCCAGTAAATCCTTTCCTATATTTACAGCTCTTGACTCTGTCTTGTTATTATTCAGTCAATCAGTTAGCAAGAAAATACTTAATTTTGAGATATTTATTGAATCTTTGGCTTGAAGATGGCCACTGTCTTTCATATTCTGTCTTTTGGAAAATGGCTGTTCAGAACCTTTACCAATCTCTTCATTGACATATTATTTTCTCATTGATTTACAAAAGCTCTTTTGTATATTGACGATATTAGCTATCTGTGATAGAACCATGGAATTGTTATTTTTTGACCCTGTGGATGGCATTTAAAAACATTCTATTGGTGTATTTTGTATCCTTCTATTTATAGCTCTGCCTTTGTGTTTTCTGATTCCTGTGTGTTCAAAATGGCAAATGAATCTCACACTGTCAGGGGTGCAGATATTCTCCTATATTTTCTTTTCATGTAAATCTTTTAGACATTCACTATGTAGTGAAAGATGGATTTGCATCCAACTTTATGTTTTAGACATCTCATTTCTGGTGTTTGCTCACTAGGAATGGTCACTGTATGGTACACTAAAAATCTCTATTTGGGGGATTAATCCTAGCTGGCATGATTTCTTTTCCTCTGGCTATTTTTTGATTATTTTATCAAACCATACTGCTTTACAGAACCGTCACCAGCTACTACATTTTTAACATCTGGCAAGACAATTTCCTCAAAATTACTGATCAAAGAACTTTCTTGACTATGATCAGTGGTTTATTTTTCACATAAATTGAATTGTTTAAATTACATTGGTTTATTTGTGTGTGTGTGTGTGTGTGTGTGTGTGTGTGTGTGTGTGTGTGTGTGTGTGTGCACCATGGCATGCTTCCGGAGGTCAGAGGACAACTTGCAGAAGTCAGATTTCTCTTTCGATCGTGTGGGTTCTGGGGTCAGGTCCTCAGCCTTTGAGGAAAGCACCCTTACCTGCTGAGCCATCCTTCTATCCCTCCACATGTGCCAAGATTCTCTCCCTTTTTCTCCAAGTTCAAATATATTCCACAATAGGATTTTATTGAATTCATAGACCAATAAGAAAATTATATTTTTTATAATTTTAAGTCTTTGGACACAATAAAGTAGACATTTTTATTTATTGAAATATTTTAAAATGCTATTATTAATATTGTTTATGTCGATGTGCGCACGCATGCACGCACACACACATACACACACACACACACTGTGTTCGTGAGCACACCCATGCATGTATGTGTGGAGGTTTGAGGTCAAATGTCTGCCCTCTCCACCTTGTTTTTGAGATGGAGTCTCTCATTGAACCTGCAAAGTGGCTTTTGTAGAGAGACTGGCTGGCCATCAGCGTCCCAGTCTGCCCCGTCTCTGTGCAGGCAGCCCTGGGGTTACAGTTATGCACTACTCACCAACTTGTGCATGGCTTCTGGGAATTCGAACTCAGGTCCCCACTCCTGCACCACAAGCGCTTACTGTGGAACCCATTCAGACTTTGGCTTCATGCATGTCCCGAGTTTTATTGTTACATTTATTTCTAGGTGTTTTAGGGCTTGAGCTATTGCAAATGATTTGCAAAATTATGTTTTTCCCAACTTCTTATATTTTATGTATGAGAAAGCCATTGATTGTTGCAAATTACTTAAAACTGATTAGACTTCTGTGTATTTATTGTTTTAATATTTTCTGTTATTTTGGTTTTCTCTGGGAATGCAACCTTATTATCTATAAATTACGATTGTCCCATATCTTCTCATATCCTCAACAGCTTTTATGCTCCTGTCTAATTGCTTCCCACACTGCTCTATTTCACAATGGTGGCAAGAAGCTCTCTTAAACTGTTTCTAATGGGATGCCGCTAGTATTTTTACAATTAATTATGAAGGTAATTTTTGGATGGAAATGTGTATTCTTTAAAAAATCCTGCAAGGAGGTAACCACCCATTTGCAAGCCTCAGAAGTGGATATTAAATTTTTATTAAATGTCTTTATGGCCCATAAAAGAGACTTAACGGCATGGCTCGCTTTCCCTCCTATGCATGCCGTGAAGGTGGTTTTTAGCTCCTAGACTGGAGCTCTTACAGCTTGTGAATTCGAACTCCTCATCATCCATCTCAGTGTGAATTGGCTTCTAGCTGCCAGCATTTCACTCGGGCATTTGCATAAACCTTTTCTCTAATTATTTTTTCCTAGGGCCTGTCAGGCGCTGGCATCTGGTTTGTGTTGACATCATAAAACCGTCAAGAGCTTTTGTCTTTCTCATTGCACCAGAGTTGCTTCCATTTCTGCAGTACAGGAGTGATCAGTGCCTTGAAGATTCCAAAAATAGGACTCTGGGAGCCTGGCGCTCTGGCGGGTGGAAAGCTCTGGCATTCTGGCATGCCTGCTGCTGGAGGGAGTATCAGGCATTTCAGCCATGTTGGTGAATGGAACACTAATACCCACTTAGGTCCCAGTGGTTGGTCCCTGCTGTGTCTCTGCTTCCAGACTCTGTTTCAGAAGGTAACGTCTCCTGGAGGAGTCAGGAGATGGAGGGGACTCACAAGACTGAAAACTTCTCAAGACTTACCGGGCTTCTGGCAAGGTGGTCTAGGCTGGGAGAAGGCTCTTCCGTGGTGGGGTTGCCTGCAAACCACACAGGAAAGTCCAGGGAAGAGCTTCCTCAAGTTGTCACCCATGCTGGGTGGGGTTTTGGTGGTGGTTGTATCTTCCCGAGTCACCCAAGCTCGCCAAGCCGGACTCATGGTGTTTCTTTGGTCTTCTGCTGCCCTCTCTATACCTGGGGAGAGTAAATGGCTCTTTATCATGAGAGGACGCAGCCCAGCTCCTCCCTCTCTTCTGCATGCACAAGGAGGCCAGGGCTAGAATTTTCACTATCATGCTCACTTTACTGGTTAACAATTCAGAAATAACCAGAATGTTTTCTAGTGGGGGAAGGGATGAGGTGACTTATGCACCTCCCTACTTTACAGCCTTTTTAATTAGTCCCATCCTACAGCACCTAGTCAGCTTCAGCTATCAACTTGACACAGCCTAGAGTTATCTGAGGGAGCCTTAAAAGGGGGATTGCCCTGATTGGATTAGCTTGTTGACACGTCTACACAACATTTTCCTGATTGCTGGTTGTCATAGCCAAGCCCAGAATAAAGTGGTGACATGTACCCAGACAGACAGTTCTGGACTGTGTAAAAGTGTTGAGCATGAGCCTGGGAATAAGCCAGTCAGCAGATCCACCATTGTTCCTGCTTCAAGCTTCTGCCTTGGCTTCTCTTGTTGATAGACTGTGAATTAAACAACTCTTTTCTACCCTGAATTCCTCTTGTTTATGGGGTTTATTACAGCACTAGATGACAAGCTAAAACTCCCCATCAACCTGGAAAATCCCTAACAACTTAAACTAGGGGTGCTGATAAGAAAGTGAATGATTGACTTGACTGCTTGCTGCCAAGTGTGACGACCTGAGTTCAATTCCCAGAATCCACATGGTGGAAGGATTCCTGCAAGTTGTCCTCTGTCCTCCATCTATGCTCTGTTCCCGGTGTTCTGCCTTCCAAGCACACAGAGGTAAATAGACAAATGTAATAAAAATTTTAGAATAATGTGAATGAGAACATTTTCATCATGAATGGATGAAAACTTTATGAACCAGCATATCCCTCATCCATACACATACATGAGCAGAAGCACACTGGGGAAGGTACTCACCACCATCAAGGGTCAGCAGTGAGGATCAGCATCCCACAAGCACCGGGGTGGGGAAGAGAGGGAGAAAGGGAAACAGAACTATAGTTACCGGATATGATGTCTTGAATGATCCTGATAGGCTCATATATTTGAATACTTGGTCCCAGTTGGTGGAACTGCTTGAGAAGGATTAGGAGGTGTGGCCTTGTTGGAGGAGGTGTGTCACTTGGGGTGGGGCGTCTTTGGGGTTTCTAAAGCCTAGGCCATTCCCAGTTAGCACTGCATACCCCACTCCCCCCATGGCTCCTACTTACAGATAAGAATGTAAGCTCTTCACTGGTGCTCTAGCACCATGGCTGCCTGCCTGCTGCCATGCTCCCCACCACAATGGTCAAGGACTCACTAAACTCTTCTATTAGGTGCCTTGGTCATGTGTCTTTTCACAGCAATTAGAAAGTAACTAAGGCCGGGCAGTGTACTCGGGAGGCAGAGGCAGGTGGATCTCTGTAAGTTTGAGGCCAGCCTGGTCTACAGAGCAAGTTCCAGGACATATGGGACTATAGAGAGAAACCCTGTCTAGAAAAAAAGAAAGAGAAAGAAAGGAAGGAAGGAAGAAAAGAAAAAGAAAAAAGTAACTAGGACAGAAGTCAACGCGGCCTGCTATAAATGGAGTAGGCTGTGGTGCTTTCAAAGACCTGGGTGCAGGCACTCTATTTCTTCATCCACCCACTTGCCACATCCTCTTCACCCTGTGCTAACTTTGATCTGGGTCCTCAATCAGGGAGTCAGTGGGGTTTTTCTGAGTCTTTTACTGTTTTTCTACCGTGTCTGCTTATCCTGTGTAGTGGAGGTGGATGCTGCACCTCAAGGATTGCTGTTCTTGGGTCCCTTGGCTCAGGCAGCTCAGTGCCTGGCACACAGTAGGTGCTCAGTAATGCTGCGGTGATGTCTGGAGGGTTCCCATCTGAGTGGCACGGTGGGCATGCTTGTCACCCCACTCAAGGAACCCAAGTTTACCTGTTGATTTTTGGATTTCCTTAGTTGTGGTTCTGTACTGGGGATATCTGGGGACATTTTGCTGTCATACCTGGACCTGGACAAGGATAGAGCAGGGAGGCTGCAGGTCAGTCTGCAGGACACAGCACAGCCTCCCTCCCCCCGTGGGGAATAATGCTGCTTTTTCATTCTGTCATTCATTAACATGTACTATAGAAACATTTTCTTGAAATCAAGAGATGGGTTTGGGTCTTTGTCCTGATATCTTCTGTGGTGGTTGGAAAGAAAATGGCCCCAAAGGAAGGGGCATTTATTGTGAAGAGTGGCCTTGTTAGAGTAGGTGTGGTCTTGTCGGAGGAAGTGTGTCACTGTGGAGGTGGACATTGAGGTCTGATATATGCTCGAGCCATGTCCATGAGACTGACCACTTCCTGTTGCCTGTGATGTGGAGCTCTCAGCTCCTTCTCTAGCACCGTGGCTGCCTGCATGCTGCCATGTCCCGCTGTGATGATAACCGACTAAACAAAGCTCTGAGCTGTAAGAAAGCCACCACAATTAAATGTTTTCCTTTATAAGAATTGTCGTGGTCATGTGGTCATGGTGTCTCTTCACAGCAATAGAAACCCTAAGTCGCCTTTCTTCATCTAAGCCTTCATATTTAGACCTAGCAGGATGGCACACATGAATGGTGCTCACTTATCAGCTTTTGGGAGACTAGAAATGCCCCGGAAAGCCTTGGTTAAGGCTCTTTAATCCTTCCTACTGATGCATCTGCCCTCGTCCCTCTCAGGAAGTGCAGCCTCCTGTACTGAGGTCTGGGTGTCCCTGCCCTCTGCTCAGTGGGTGACAGCAGCATTCTCCCCACAGTGTTGCAGTGTCTCCGGAAGGCTGGGTGACAGCTGCAGGAACACTTGCCTAGGGGAGACACTTTAGGAAGAGGATGGCCAGAGCAGCCTAGCAAGAACCAGGGTGAAGGCGAGACCTTCTGAAGGCCATGCTTACAGATGACCCAGGGCAGGACTCCTGCCTGAGCTATTCCCTCAGTGCTGGGGAGTCTGATGCAGGGCCTGTGCACTTCCATGATTGTAGATTGTCATAGCACAAGGTTCTAAAGGTGGGTCACCTGGGGCAGAGGGTCCTAATGGAGGGTCACCTGAGACAGAGGGCACTGATGGTGGGTCACCTTGGACAGAGGGTCCTGATGTGGGTCACCTGAGACAGAGGGTCCTGATGGTGGGTCACCTGAGACAGAGGGCCCTGATGGTGGGTCACCTGAGACAGAGGGTCCTGATGGTGGGTCACCTGAGACAGAGGGCCCTGATGGTGGGTCACCTGGGCCAGAGGGCCCTGATGGTGGGTCACCTGAGACAGAGGGCCCTGATGGTGGGTCACCTGAGACAGAGGGCACTGATGGAGGGTCACTTGGGATAAGGGTCACCGTTTATAAATGGCTGTCCTCTGCCACATCATCATGCCCTGAGATCCTTGAGGCCCTGAACTCCTTTAAGGAAAGGGTGTGGCCTCAGCAGATGCTTCTCTCCTACTGGCCAGAGACTTCTGTATAATTTCCTTTTTATTGTCTTGTCTCTCTGGAGGCATTGATGGTGTTGGGATGGTAAGATAAAGTCTCTGAAAGCCAACTGCATGAGCAGTCCTCCCCTATGCAGGGGGCTGTACAGGTGACACGCTTTTGATCAGCACATGACAACGGTCTGACTCTTCCCCAGAATTATCATTTAGATCAGTTTAACTGATCTGTCCCCATTTGTTCCCCGTGCCTTCGGGTCTCTGTTTGCAGGGAGGAGAACATCCACTCCTAGGGTGCGCAATCAATCAAGAACAAGCAATAATGACCCAAGGGACCAGGTGGACTTGGCCTAGACAGCCGCCTCTGAAGGAGGCCCTCATTACGCAGTCACCTGTGAGCAGGCCCAGAGCTGTAATTGGCACATTTGACTGAGTATTTCTGGGGCCTTTCTAATATCTCCTCTGATGTGATAAAATTAGCTTCAACCACAAAAGGGAAATGAATAGACTTTTTAAGCAAATGTGTAGAGAGGGCCCTATTCGTCTGAATCAGTTGAAAGTGGCCCCATCTGAAGTCAAGGGTGCCCACTGGGTGACCTTTCAAGGCGGCATCCAGACTTAAGATGTTACATTGTCTCCCTTTAGATTGGGGGAAAAAAAGAAATAAAGACATTGGCACATCAGAGTGAACTGAGCACAAAGGGAGTTGGAGCCAGGATGGGTGGAGGAGGAGAACAGAGCTATGCTCTGACCCATGGGGCTAAGGTGCCCAGGAGGGGAAGGGACAAGTAAATGGATTGTGGCACGTAAGAGACCCCATTTTATCTCATGAACCTCACCTTCCTCATCTCCACCTGGGCACCACCCGAGAGGCTCACCCTGTTTTCCCCTGAGAGTCTTTACTGCCTCATCATGAGGAAGTGGCTGCCTGGGGTCCCTCAGGGTGCAAGGGAAAGAGACTCCAGCTTCACCCACAGCCGCATTCACTGAGCTGTACCCAGACCGTGAGGCCAAGGCAAGATGACACTTGTCTCTCCTTCTCCATCAAAGCACATCCCAGAAACTACATGGTCTGTCGGAGGCTGCAGAAATGAGCTGAAGGAGGCGCCTGGGAGTGGACCTCAGTCATTGGTGGAAGCATTGGCCTGTTTTGATTGCTGGGACAGGCCCTGCCCTGACAGACAGGTGTGACAAGACTACAGAGGACATGTTTATGGACTCCACTAGTATTTCAGTAGTGAGCTCTGTGCTCAAAGCAGAGCACAGAAAAGAGAGACAGAGGTTAGCACTTGACTGTGTCCCACTTGACTGTATCACAAGCCACCACTGAAGGGGCAAATGGCACAGGGTCAACTATGTGGTGCTCACAGTTAATCAGGGTCCAGTGAAAGACCTGCCCATTCCTGGGACAGTCCTCACCCCATTCTCAGCCTCAGCGGCTCACCAATGAGGGAGCTGGCCTTCAGAGTCCTGGCCAGATGTGCCGTTTTCTATTACAGTGGGATGGCTGCTGGGTCGTCTCGACTTCTGAGCTCCGGTTTCTTCACCTGGAAAACAATCGAAATTAAATATCAGGCTCAGTAGGGTGAGGAGCTTGCCACCACCCCACCACCGAACGCAATGACCTGAGCTTGATCTGTGGGACCCGCAGTGGAAGGAGAAAACAGGCTACTCAAGGAGCACCAGGCGTGCATGTTTGTGCACATACAAATAAATACTAAAAGTAGAACAGGCGAGGGCAGGATTCACTCTCGCTGTGAGGTTGGCAGGGACACAGAGGACCAACAGATGACTTCTTCAAGCAGGCTAGTGAGCTCAGCCTCCTGATGGCTGAGCTTCCTCTGGCTCCCTACATGCTGGCCTTTCAGCTGTAGGATGACTTTGTTCACAGTAATCACCTTCTGCTCCCCAAGGCTCCAGGACAGAATGGAGACAGTAAAAATAAATAAGTGAAACCAGTTGGTGAGGCATGCTAATAGGCGACTTACAAAGCATTTAATTAACTGTTTCCATGCCGTTGGCTCCTTCAATCGTAATCTAATGTGTATGTGATCCAGACTCCTTTAGAGTTAAGCAAAAGTCATCTGTGGTTCCCCCCAATGAGAGGTCAGCTGGAAATGGAAACTGGTCTGTCTGACAGAAGCTAGCCCCAGCAAGTCGCATATAGGGGCTGTGGAAAGGGACTGTCTTCCCCAGCCCGGTGGCCTCTCCCCTGCAGTCCCAGTCCGTCCGCCACTCACACCACGAAGGGTGTGTGCAGAGGCCTTGGAGGACCGCAGCACTATGCAGAGCTCATCTTCCTGTCTGGCTGTTGATAGCGGCAGCCACCTTGAGTTGCAGTTTGGGACTGAGTGTGGTGGGTAGCACTTGGGATTTGGGCCAAGACTCCTCTTTCATGTTTGCAGGGAGTAAGTGAGGTGGGGATAGGGGGTCAGAACCTCGGAATCTGTCACAGTCAGGGAGTGGGGAGTATTCTCTGGGGTCTGCAGCAAACTCACTTGGACCCTGGTTTTACCAGCGAAGAGATGTTCTGTAGCGTAAAGGTCATCGAGAATGACCACAGGGTCAATGATACTGAGACTACCATGTCCACTCATGTCTGAAGCCCTCATGTCCTTAGCAGGGCTCAGCACTCTGCAGGTGCCTCCAGTGCTGATTCTACTAGAACTCTCTCAGGATTTCCATGGCTGATGTGTTGTGTTAGCCATGTCCAAGACTTGAAATTCCAGTATCCGGAGCCATCAAAACGTCCCAGAGGGTAAAGGAGCTTGCCACTAAGCCTGACCACCTGAGTTCAATCCTTTGGGAGCCCCATGGTGGAAGGAGAGAACTGATTCTCAGACTCCCACACTCTAAGTAATAAATACATGAGCGGACGTAAATTTTATTTTATATATTCTATTTTTTGAAGTATGAGTAGGTGTGTTCATGCATGTGAACGCAGGTGTCCGTGGAGACCGGAAGAGGGTGTTGGATTACTTGGGGTCACACATGGTTGTCAGCTGCCTGGTGGGGTGTTGTTCCTAATGCAGCAAACTACGAATCTGTTCCCATTATAAAGAGGAGTGAAGAGGCTCAGGGACCCCCAAGTCAATCTTTGAGGTTCTGACAGGACGTTTAGGTTTAAAGGGCATGAGGCCTGCACAGCTAAGCCATCCTGGTCTAGATGTGGTCCTGCCCATCACTGACCCATTATTGTCTGGGCTCCACTCTCTCCTGCAAGGGGGTCTGAGAAGATGTCAGACTGTGTGGATTCTTTCCAGGAGACAAGTTCCCTCTCTGGCTGGCACCAGGCTCCAGCCTTTTCCTTCTCCCAGCATGAGACACCTAGAGGGATTTTAATTTCTTTGGGATCCCTGTCTCAGTGGTCTGATAGCCCACAGGTGGGCACAAGTGTCTGTAGAATACCTTCACTGCTGCCGGGACAGTGGCAGGTTGTCCTTCCCTTGGCTGGCCTGGTGCCGTCCCGAGGCTGTGATTACTTGGTTTGCTGGACCCACAATGCTTTTACTGTCACGTGACTCCTGTTCACCAGGCCTCCTCACAACCACA
This sequence comes from Peromyscus maniculatus bairdii, assembly GCF_049852395.1. Taxonomy (NCBI): domain Eukaryota; kingdom Metazoa; phylum Chordata; class Mammalia; order Rodentia; family Cricetidae; genus Peromyscus; species Peromyscus maniculatus. The sequence goes on from NC_134855.1 coordinate 155,808,257, forward strand.
GTGAAATCTGAAACCCTCTTGCCAAGGTTCATATTTTCTCTGCCCCCCTCCAGCTCTTCCATATGGCCCCTCATCATACTCCCCTGGGATCTGCCTCAGGCTCTTGGCACATCTCACTTCCTCCATCTAAGATGCTCATATCAGGTGGTTGTGAGGATCTTCATTTCCTTGGGGTCCAGCTAAGGGTAGATCTTGATCAAGACCCTCGACATCCTGGTGGATCAGGGAAACTCAAGGAGGCATATGGGGGGGGGTCCTGTCTATCCTTCTCTGGCCCTCAAGGTCTGGCTTGGAGGGTGACACAGGGCACTGGCTTCTCCTCAGAGGCCATCTCCCTGGTACCATAGGCATCTATCCCTGGTGTCAGCATCCCTGTGACCTTCACTATGGCTCGGGAGGACACTTACTGCTTTTGGGTCATTTGCTTTAAGAAGAAATCCAGATGGCCATGTGTGCCCCATGCCGAGCCAGCATAGGGAGGGTGCTTGGTGACATGGAGGAGGAAGAGTGAAAATCCGATGCTGGTGGCTCTCACTAGCTATTTTTTTATAGAGTCTATTATCCTGTATTTATAGGCTTATAGTTACTGCCCAGAATTTTGCTGGTAATGAAGTTATATAGAATTCTGAAACCTGCTTATAAAGTCACTGTGTGTTTATAATTCTTCTGATGCTAAAAAGGTGGCTTTTATGGAAAATTTAGGAAATACATTTTGTGTAATGAAAATAAGAATCACCTGTAATATTTTTTTAAAAACATTTTCATTTACCTCATTTAAGCAAGGCGGATGTTTACATTTCTGACCTCTGTTTTTTATAACACGGAGCATGGTTTGTGCGTCTCCACTCACCTGAGCTGGGGCAGGAAGGACAGCTCCACTGCTGTTCCGGTGGCTTCTCACCCTCTCATGTTTCCATCTCATTAGAGCACAGTGCAGCCTCCATGGAGGGAGGGGGTGCTCGTCTCCCAGCTGACTTGAGCCTGGCCACAGCAAGATGAGACACGAGGTGGGACTGGGCCGGCAGGCATGACTGGAGGGTCTTCCAGAGGCTACGGGTGTGGAAGAGGCTGCCTCCCTTTGATCTCTCCATGCTCCAAAGGCCTGGCCTCAGGGTTGGCTTCTGTTTGTCTGTTTTTGCAACCTGTCTTCCCAGCAAAGCAGGAGGCCCCTGTGGTGACCAGTGGTGACCATGAGAGCAGGCTGGGAGTGTGATCCGTTTAAACATGCGGGTCAGGTTGGTGCAGTGAACTTACCCGACTAGTGAGTGGGTCAGTGGGGCCAGCACAGGAAGAATTGGGGTCCTGTCCATCCTACTTCAGTTATCCAGGTCTGAGTTAAGGAGTAGGCATGAAACACTGGCTGTTCCATGACTGGCTATGGTGGTTTGAAAGAAAAAAAAACCCAAAGGAAGTGGCATTATTAGGAGGTGTGGCTTTGTGGGGTAGGTGTGGTTTTGGAGGAAGTCTGTTACTGTGGAAGTGGCCTTTGAGGTCTTATATACACTCAAGATACTGCCTAGTGTCTCAGTTCACTTCCTGTTGCCTGCAAGATACAGCACTCTCAGCTGCGGCACCATGTCTGTCTGCACGCCTCCATGTCCCACCATGATGATAAAGGACTGAACCTCTGAACTGTAAGCCACCCCCCATTAAATGTTTTCCTTTATAAGAGTTGCTGTGGTCTTAGCTTCTCTTCACAGCAATAGAAACCCTAACTAAGATAGTGATCCTCCTTGTGTTCACAAAGCCATGTGACACCTCTCCTCATCCTTGTTCTTCCCTCCAGGGAAGGCTGAGAAAGAAATCTGGTCTTAGTGATGTCACCTTGTACCACTGACACCAAATCCTGACACCTGTAGGAGACCAGGGAGACCTTTCTGAGGAGGTGGCACTCACACCGCGAGAACAAGAAGGGGAAGCGGGGTGAAAGCCGGAGGAAGGCCCAGCTGGGATAGACATGGGATGGAGAGGAAGAGAACAAATGCCAGTGTTGGGGTCAGGGTCCAGTGTCACCTACTGGAACACGCCCCGGGATATCAGGCTGCATTTCCATCCAGGATGGCCCAAAGCAGACAGAGGATGTGCTGGTCAGGCAACGATGCCTCTGGAGGCTGGACTGGCCCCTGGTCCACTTGGTGCTCTGACCAGGGTGGCTCCTGTCCTGTAGGTGGAGTCACGTTTGCCTTGCTGCCGCCACCGTGCTCAGCAGAGTGGTGGGAGGCCTTGACCCTTTCACACAAGAGGACACATGCTCTGTCTCCCTTTGGATCTCCCTTCTCTTGATTTATATGCTGTCTTCCAGCACCATCTATTTTCTGCAAATGGCATGATTTAATTTCTCTCTCTCACCAAATTATACTCCATTGTGTACACTTAACACATTTGCTTTATGTAGACGAATTTCTAAATGGTCTTATTAAATAACAAACACAGAGCCAGAAATCTGGGTTAAAGCCGGAGAAAAAGATCAGAGGAATAGGACAAGCCACACCAGCTCCATAGCTTCCAAAGAGAGTGACTTCCTGTCTATCCAGGCTTATATGCCTGGCTGTTCTGCCATTTGATTTGCTTGGTGTCTAACTACATTATTTCCTCTTCCTGGCCAGCTCTGTCACTTCCTGTCTGTACAGGCCTCCAGAACTCTATGGTTGGTACTGGGATCAAAGGCGTGTGTCACCACGCTTGGCTCTGTTCCCTAGTGTGGTCTTCAACACATAGAGATCCTGCCTGCTAAGTGATAGGATTTAGGGCATGTGCTACCACTACCTGAATTCTTTGTGTACTTAAAATGGCTTGCTATTTCCTCTGATCTCCAGGCAAACTTTATTTATCAAAGCACAAATAAAATTTCACATTTCAGCACAAATAAAATATCACCATAGCTTCACCCATTCTTCTGTACTTGGACATCTCAGCTGACTCTATGACTTGGTTCCTGTGAGTGTTGCTGAGATGAACAGGGTGTACATGTGTCTCCACTGGGTGTCCATTATAGACCACAGACACAGGCCACAGTCAGAGTCAAGCCAAGCAGGACTGCTGGACCCACAGGCTGCACACACGGACACAGCAGGCTTCCCAGCAGTGTCTTAAAATGAAGAAACTGATGCAACAATCTCTGTCTTTTGTCCATGTAATTCTTTAAGTCATACCCTTCCACTCTGTTCCATGCAGAGCCCAAGAGAGGCACTGGCCACAGGGGTGGGGCCTGGAGGAAACGGCTTGGTGCCAGGACCGACCACCTCACAAGGCAGGGCGAGTGGGAGTCACGCTGCTGCAGGACAAACGCCAGATCCCAGGGGTGAATCTGTTCCTTGATAGACCGTTTTTTTCTTTCTTTCTCAGTTATTGTCCTAGGATGTCAATGCCTGTCACCATTCTGTTTACTTTTCACTTCCATCTGGATCCTTAGAGGGGCTGATGCTCTGGCCAGTGGGTGGCTTTTGTATTTCAACTTACCAGTTTCTCCTTGCAAGATAGGCAGGTGGCAAGTAGAAAATGCTCTCAGAAGGCTGAGGCCAGTATCTTGCTACCCTCACACCTACCTCAACAGCCTTCCAGCCTGCAAAGTCCTGCCCTTGGTGTCAGGGAACTGACTTGCCATCTGATGAGGAACGGGGTTGGAGGGAGCTTGCTGAGTCTCAGGAAATCAACTGGATCTGTGGGACCCCTGGAGACCATAGGTTATCCTGGTTCCCAAGCCCTTTGCAACACTGAGCATGTGATGTGAAAGGACACTCCTGGGGATTTAAAAGCCCTTCACAAATCTATCCCTGCTGAGGTGGCCATGGTGGGACCAAGACTGTCACTTCACTTTCTCATGACAGAACCCATCACAATCATGATTCTAAGTTTCTTCGCCTTGTCATGCCTCCTTGGTGTGAGGCTCCGAGGGTCCTGGAGCATGGCCATGGCCAGCAGACGGACCGTGAGTGGTGCAGCAGGTGCAGTCCACGCTGCTGGAATTGCTGCAGCAGCAGCCAAGGGTTATTTACAGAAGCTGGACCCTGTCAGCAACAAGGTGTATGATGGGATTTGAAACCCTCTTTGTCTCAGTCCTTCAGTTACCCCCAGGAGATTAGTGAGGGAGTTGGAATATTAGTTTAAGACATGTTACATTTATTTATGCTGTGGAGTAATTAACGATGCAAAGATGTGTTGCATTCTTTTATATTGCATTTGTTTAACTCTGTAAAGCTGTGTTACTTTGCCTGTCTAAAACACCTGACTGGCCTAATAAAAAGCTGCCAATAGCAAGGCAGGAGAGAGAAATGGGCGGGGAGGAATTTCCCAGAAGCCTCTTAGGGAGGAATTTCCCAGAAGCCTTTTAGAAAGGAATTTCCTAGAAGCCCCCTAGGAATGAATTTCCCAGAATCCTCTTGGGTCTAGAGTAACAGCGCCAGTTCCCCTGACCCTGGTTGAGGAGAGTGTCAGTAGCTCAGTTCCCTTTAATGGTAATTTTAGCATGAGATTTAGTAGTGTTCTGGAACCTTCTGACCTATGCTTGGTTTCCATGAGATACAGAAGGGCTGTACTTAGTGCTATGTGTCTTCTCGCCTCAACTCAGTCTCCAGAGTGCTCCTGACCCATCCGCATGTCACTCTGTCTTCCTGGCTGTTTGTAGACTGGTCCTCAGAGCCGTTCTCCCTCCTCCCTTCCTGCTGGCACCTGTGTCGTGGAACTGCACTTGCCAGCCTCCCTTGCAGCTAGCTGTAACCACAGGGCTGCAGCAGTGGAAGGAGGAGGGAGAAAGGACAGAAGCCTGGTGTTTCACTCCTCTTCTGGTGTCCTTAAAAGGGGTCTTCTGTGTTTCCATGATGGTGCAGGTTCTCTGTTTCTTCTCCTTTGCAGCCAGCATATTCTGGCCATGGGTCATGCTGCAGGAGCACAGTCTTGGCCACCTACCTCCCCTGGTACTGCCTAATGATGGGGGGATAGAGAGGAGACCAGAACAGTGGGATAGTGGAGCAGTTCAGAGTTTACAAGTACAGGTGATGGGTCTGTCTTCAGGACTGACCTGACCCTCTCAATGGCAGTGGTAGGAGGGTGACAGTTCCTCACTGTCCCTATGGAACAAGCACCCAGGTGTACTAGATATCTAGTTACATATTAACAGGCTTGGGGACTGCTGTTGATGGACCCTCCCTCATTATCAGCAGCTTGTAAAGTTGAGAACCCCAAACTGCAGAACTCTGGCATCTGATCAAAAGAAAGGAACATCAGTTATGTCTTTGGCCCTGGGTAGAGACACAGCATTCTGAGACTCCTTGAAGGTTGTCAGTAGACAGCTATCTAACCCCATAAGATCACCACCTGACTAGGCTTTCTAGTGAAGAGCAAAGACTGACCACCATCTTCTCCCAAAGAGTTAGTTCAAATGGGCCTGCCAATCATCTGGACAGGAAACTGCCCTTCAGTAAAGCTGTTTTAGAGAGTTAGGTTAAAGTAGGGGCCCCTCCGGCCACCGTCCAGCCTCAGCCCCTGGAGAATATTCTGCTTAGCTCTGTCACAAGCCCTGCCTGTATAGTATGTGATTCTATGTGTGTCTCATCTCAAAAGACCAGGAAGCAAGAGTGAGTTTCCTAAGGAATACAACAGCTGGCTAGCATCACAGCCCTGGTGTGGTGATATATTGTGCACCCCAATATATTATATACACTAATAAATTTATTTGGCAATCAGAGGACAGAGCCAGCCACTAAATTAGACATAGAGGTCAAACAGTGGTGGCACATGTCTTTAATCCTGGCATTCAGGAGGCAGAGATCCATCTGGATCTCTGTGAGTTCAAGGCCACAGTGGGAACAGAGACAGGTATGGTGACACACACCTTTAATCCCAGCACTTGAGATCTCATGTCTTTGCTTGGCAGGAAGCAGAAAGGTATATAAGGCATGAGGACAAGGAACTACAAGCTTCTAGCAGTAGTTCAGCTGAGACCCTCAGGAGTGAGGACTCAGAGGCTTTCAGTCTGAGGAAACAAGATCAGCTGAGGAGTTGGTGAGGTGTTCCGGTTTCTATGGTCTTTCAGTATTTACCCCAATATCTGGCTTTGCTTTTTTTTTTTTTTTTTTAATTAATGAGACCGTTTAGCAATTTGTGTGTTACATCCTGGGATCTGGAGACAGGCTAAAAGCTGTTTAATTGATCACCAGGTTAACCAGCAGCAAAACCTGGACAAAGAAAAAAACACACAACAACAAAATAACAAAAGTCATGAACAGAAGATGAAGTACACAGGACCTATGGGCTGCCTCTTCAGTGAGAGCGAGGTCAAGTGTGTGGAGCATCTCATGTATGTTTTTTGTCTGTTAGTTTTCTCTTGCTGGCATCCCACAAGGTTCTGATCCTCAGTTCACAGATGAGAACATTGCTCCTCACCTGGCTGAGTTATTCAAGATCTCAGAGTGGTAAGCAGGCTGCTGGTGTCTTTCCCCTGATAGCAAAGTCTCAGTTCTCAGTCACCCGGAGACACAGGAAGACTTTCTCTAACCAGATTTCCCCACCAGCCCCCACCTGATCACAACAAGCACTCATATAGTCTCTCTATATCATGATCTTTGTATCATCACTGCTGATATTTGCCGAGTCAAAGACACCAATAATTCTAGCCCTTACACCAAATGGCCCTTCCCCACACTACTGTGTGACTGCAGCTGGCAGCTCCCAGGCCTCTAGAACCCCAAGTGAGGTCGTCTCCTTTTGGGAGTCACTTTGGGGGTGACTCTTTGTCCTGCTTTTACTGAGTGCAAGTGTGAGCACTGGAATCCGGGCGGGTGCTGCTGCTGGGCAGCTCTGCCCAGAGTCTCACTGCCTAGGCTCCCTTACAGTTTAGAAGTAACTAGAAAATGTAAGTGGTAAAGGGAAAGTGGATTTACTTATAGATATATTTATTTGGCCACTTTAGGGGTGGCTGAGGAAAGGAAATCTCCTTTCTTCCCCACCACATCTATCACCATTTACAGTTTCAGGAGCCACATGACAAAGCATGCATACATTTAAATGTGAGGCAGGTAACCAGCTTTTCACTGGGGCAGGGGCCCTGGCTCCAGGTTGCCTCACTTCTCTGTTACAGAGACAAGGTTCTATTCAAGCTTCAACTGTGGGAAATGGGTCCTCCCATAGTCCCCATTTTGGAAGAGTAAAGAATCGAGTTTCGTTTTCATTTAAGGTTTCCCCTGGGATCTGTAGAGTTCTTATCTGTAAGTCCATTTCTTTGATAGGTAGAGCACAGCCTGTTGTATCTTCTCTTTGAAGGTCAGCTCCAGCTTCAAGCCTCTTAAGCGCACAAACTTTTCTTAAGGGAAGAGTTATTCCAACTCACACTTAAGAATTCAGCCCATCAGTGGGAGGATGTGGCAGTGGGAGGCTGCTGGTCACACGGAGCCGTGAGTCTCAGGACGTAGAGAGATGAATGCCAGAGCTCCACCTGCCTCCCCTCTTGTCTCTTTTTTTCTAGTCCAGGCTCCATCAGCATGAGTGCCTGTCTTCCCTCCCCAGTTAACCCTCTCTAGAAACACCCTCACAGACATGTACAGGCATGAAGCATATTAATTTTAAAAGTGTAAATAATTAAATCATTTTGGTGGGGTGAGGCACCTCCTCTTTAGAATTCCTCTCCTGTCAGAGCTCTGATATGAGGTGGGAAAAGCAGGAGATTCAGGTCAGGGTCTGATTCTTGGGTCCCTAAAAGTTAGTGTCAGTGTCAACTTGACAGACACATTACTGTGTGGGTGATGGGCCTTGGGGGCATGCCCATTGTCCTGTCAGAGGGGTTATCTTGGTTACCTTGATATGGGAAGATTCATCTTGGTGGTGAGTGGGACCATTCCTGGGCAGGGATCCTGCAGGACAGAGATAAGAAGTGGAGGTGGGGCATGCACCCCTCTGTCTCCTAAGGGTGGCTGGCTGTGACGTGACTGATCTTCATGCTCCCATTGCCTTGACTTCTCTTCTATAGCGGATGGTGCCTCAAACTGTGAGTCAACACAATGTCTCATCACAGTAAAGGAAAAGACACGAAGACCATATTCCAGACCCATACTGGAATGTGACCCCTCTGGACCTCTCAGGCAATGTTGAGCCAAGAATCAGGAGATGGGCTCTGATTGCCCTTTGTTCTGAATGCAGAGGGGCAAGACAATTCTGAGTCTGGCAGGGACAGGTTTACTTCCTGCCTCCTGGCCGATGGGTTGAGACTTTCTTGAGAGTCTTGTATCCCAGGGACAACAAAGCCATGGGCTGGTGG